>NC_082342.1:7743484-8046515 GCF_027477595.1 Haemorhous mexicanus | reverse complement strand
CTCTCCATCACCCCCCTCCACAACTGGACAGAGGAGAGAAAATATAACAAAGGGTTCATGAACTAAGGTCAGAGAGAGCATTTACCAAATAACATCATGAACAAAGCTCAACTCAGAGACATTAACTGAATTCATTGCAAACAAAACCAGAGAACGATAATGAGAAGTAAAGCAAGACCTTAAAAATACCTTCCTCCCACCCCTCCCTCCTTCCCAGCTCTACCTCCACCCCCAGTGTGCAGGGAGACAGGGAATGGGAGTTATGCTCAGGTCATCACCCATTGTTTCCACCTCTGCTCAGTGACAGGATCTGTTCTCCTGATGCACTGTGGGGTCCCTTCCATGGGGATATTCTCCATTAACTTCTTCATGGACAACACCCTCCCCAGCCTGCTGCAACTCTTCCATGGGGCCAGTCCTTCAGGCACAGCCTGTTCCAGCCTGGGTTTCCTGCAGGGTCACAGGTCCTACCTGCTCCAGTGTGGGCTCCTCTCTCCATAGGTCTGCAGGTCCCTGCCAGGACCCTGCTCCAGCACAGGACTCCCACGGGCTCACAGCCTCATCTCAGGCATCCCCCTGCTCCAGGGTGGGCTCCTCCATGGGCTGTGGATCCCTGGGCTGCAGGGGCACAGCTACCTCACCTTGCTGTCCCCAGGGGCTGCAGGGGAATCTCAGCTCCAGTGCCTGGAGCACCTCCTGCCCCTCCTTCTGCACTGACCTTGGTGTCTGCAGGGCTGCTCCTCTCCCATGTTGTCACCCTGCTCTTCTCTGGCCACAGTTACATCTGAACAATAAATTTTCTTTCCTATTTAAATCTGTTTTCACAGGGCCATGACTATCATTCCTGCTGGGCTCAGCCTTGGCCTGCTGCCTGTCTATCCTGGCTCTGTTGGACATGGAGGAAACTTCTGGCAGCTTCTTAGAGCAGCCACCCCTGTGCCCCCCTGGAACCCAAACCTGGCCAGGCAAACCCAGTACACAAAGATATTTGTGTAGCTTAGGGGGAAAAAGTGACACCCACCAAAATTCAGGCCTATCATTTCCTCAAGTACTTTCTAATGTGTCCTATTACTGTGCTGTGTTAGGTCTAGACACTGAAATGTTAAAGTTATTTCTAGTTTTTGCCATTAAAAAAATGAGTGATAATGAACTGAATTAACATAATTTCAAATTATAACATAAGAACAATCCCAGATAATGATTATGCTTCATTAGAATGCAAAAACCACAGTGACATTTGAATTTTTTGGCTAAAATAGTCTTTTGAAGAAGTGGGTAACTGTAGCCAATTAGGGTTATTTACTGCAGACAAACGCAGCAGAAATTGCTTAGAGTGTGCTTCTAGCTTCTCCAGTTCCTGGCCCTGGCATCCTGCAATCCTGCCACCTCCAGGACACCCTGCCTGCCTTGGTGAAGGGACCACCACACTGTCCCAAACACCCCAGAGTTTAGGGAACTGAGTAAAAGTGTTAAATGAAAACTCCACTGTGATCTAATTTTAAAGAATTCTAAAGCAATGTAATTTTTTTTTTTTTTAAGGCAAAATATTACACAGAAGCTAATTACTATTGTTGATAATGATCTCTTATTCACTTATTCCCTGCAGCTGGGTGTTGGTAATCCAGACTGAATTCCATGGCTATAGGAGGGAGCATAAACATGTTAGGAAGGTTCAGTGTAAGCATCAATTCAAGGTCTAAAGTTTTGATGACTTGAAACAAGCTTAGCTAATTGCTAATCAATGGGCTGCATTCTGAGAGACATGTTTTTAACCAGGCTGTAGAGAATAGTAAACCTGAGGGTGAAAAAGAGAAGTTAAAATATATAGCCTAAAATAATAAACCAGGTCTAAAAAGCACAAATATTTACAGAAAAAGATGTTTCTCTTCAACAGAGAGAAATATTTTCCTGAACACATCATCACAGAATGAATCTTTACCCTTCCCTGATAACAAAGCAGAAAAAGAATTTTAAAATTGTGATTCAAATTTAAGCTATGCAAACTCAATCTCTGAAAAAATGAGTGATTTTCTGCTTGCTCTATTTAGTAATATGCTTGCAAATACATAACAATAACTTAATTACACTCAAGCTTCTTGAATGAGAGATTTTGAAACAGCTCACAAAATGCATGTAAAGCTACAAGGGTAAAACTTCCTATGGTTTATACAGCAAAATTTGGTCTTTTGATCTTTTGATGGATGAAGTAGATATAGCTAAAGCAAGGGATCAGGAGATAGGTATTTGAAATGAAACAGGCAAGGTGAATTTGCATATTAACTTGAGAATACAGATGGAAATGAAAGTGTATTTAATCAGCCACTTTACATTATTGATTACCTAAAGGCTTCTGGTTGTCACAGGAAATGTCAGATGCTCTAATTAGATTGTGGTTCAACTTGTATATAAACTAATTTCACAGGGGACTGCATATACAACAAATGCAGTCTTTGTTTTACACACTTTTTTTCTCTTTTTTCCCCCTCAACAGATCTTTTACATCTGCTGGACAACGACAGCATGAAATAGAGCTTCTGAATGCAGATTTGTTTTGTGATGTCCAACAACTTTAAGTATGCAGACAGTGTGATTCCTATCCCTGGTCAACCAATGGGTCTGTAAAGCCTTGCAGAAAGATTAATTACAGCTCACATCAATTTTGGCCTCTAGATGTCATGTAAAGTACATAACACCAAAGAGGAAGCATAAGAATTTCGATTATATCCATCAGAGAAAAAAGAGAGAATCACAGGAAGGTAATGGAATTTTTAAAAGGGGTGGTTTGCTGTTTTCATCTTTTCAGATGACTAAAGTTCTTAAAATTAAGTGAGAAGTAGGAAGAAGGAAGAAATAAGTTCAAAGATAAACATGTTACTGATTGAAGAACTACTTCTATAAATCAGAACTACTTCTATAATCTAAGATTTGAGAAAATAATAAACAACGTTCAAGAACTCAGAGATGCCATACCACTGCTATTCAAGGTTAAAACTGGTACAGAAAATAAAATATCTGTCAAAGATGCAACAGAAATATAGTTATATAACTGACTTTTGCTTGAAACTCTTCCTGCAGTTCCAAGCTTTTCTCAAAATACTTCCAATAACACCCATAAAACAATTTCACTCATAAAACAATTCCCCAAATATTTCAGTTGCAATTTTAAAATGCACAGTGCAAAGACCATAAAACCACTTTGCTCCACGACAGCGTTTATCCAAGGATCTTAAAATGCATTAGTCATGCAAGTACCATATAAAGTAAATAATTAGAGTTACATTAATTTTTGCAGGTCAGCGAGCAGGAAAAAGCTACTGAAATGCAGGTCCAAACTCTAATTCCAAATTGATAGCAAGGCCAGGAAAGGAAACTCAAAGTCTTTTTCCCACTGAATTAAACATTCATTAGCAAACATAAAATATGTGACAGGAAATCAATTTAGATTCTATAAGGGATCCTGCATGTAGTGTTTCTGAGAGATGATGTTTTTTCTATGTAGTAACATACTCTGAAGAGCTGCAGGTGCTTGAAGACCCAGTTGCAAACATCAGACACCTTCTCATCTTTGTGGGCACTGTGCATCCCAACAACATCAAACTCCCACGTTAACCTGAGGCCCAAAGTGTGTTCTTCCTAAAGGGTGAGTCCTGCACAGAACATGCAGCACAAGCCAGTAGGGGAAATCTGACTTATCCTCAAGGCCATAATCCTGATTTTTGTAAGCTGTGCAAGGCTGGGGCTCTCCATTGCTTCTTCTCTCTTTGGCTTTATCAGCCCTTTATCTCCTAAATGTCCAGCAGCTTTTGCCTTTTGCTGTCTTACACACTTCTCCTAAGGTTATCACCAGGACTATCAACCAGCCAACACCAAAATTTTATCTCCCAGCTTCTATTCTCAGTGACTGAAAATCACTTCCAAGCACAAAATAGTTCAGGATCCAGCTTGTGCCAGTTGTTTTCCTCCTGGTAAAGCTTATTTCAAAATGACACTACAAGTTATTATGAAATGCTTCTTAGAGTAAGATAGTTCTTTCATACTACTCTAAGTGTCCATTTCTCAATTTCTCTCTCCTCCCAGTAAAACATAACTTTTCCTTTTGAGAGAATAAATGCATTAATCAAAAGCAGCTGCAACAGACTGACCATGCTGATCACACTTAATAGATCTAATCCTTTAAGTATGCCTTTTCCAGGACTTGAGGAATAATCAGATTATACTCCACTTGCAAACTAACACATTCTGCTTGAAATTTCCAAGTGCCTCAAATGCACAAATACACTCAGCCTTGATGCACAACATCGAGTATTTTTAATCAGTCTTAGGTATTTTTACATACTCATAGCTTTATTTCACTTCTGTTAATGATAAAAAGTGGAAGAGAAGCATTTCAGGACAAGGCAGTGCTTGCCTAATGCCACAATTCACAAAATTGGACCCTGATCTTCACCTTGCCTTTTGCCATGCTATTTTCTGAGTCTGATGAACATTAAATGCTAAGTAAAAGCCACCTTTAAGAAAATTACCTCAAGTCTCAGCTTCTTGCAGGCCAGGTCAGCCACTTTCCACCACTTTGTGCAAACTCCCTGAAGGTGACGTGAGTCCAGTTCCAAGTGTTTCTTCTACCATGACAAAAGAAAAAAAAACAAAAAAAGAAAAACAAAGGTGGATGATTTTGTTCTCATGCAGATGACTTCTGCAACACAAGAGAAATCTCATTTTTCAACTTCTTTTCTTTTCAACACAACCAGGTTACAGAAAGTGGTTGCATCAGCCCATTAAACAAAGATACAAACTAGATTCTAACAGAACGCAAAATGAAATTCGATGTGACAAAATGGTAAAAATATTCAAAAGTGTGGCCTAAATGTTGGCAGCTTGAGGTCTTTTGTGGTCAAAACCATCTTCTCAGGTTGGCAGGTTCTATTCTGGGGAGTCCCAGATTTCTGCTAACCAGCCTTTGGCACATCAGGTCTTCGTAGGCTGAGTTCACAAGCTCCCAAATAACAGTTTATGATAGCAACAGATTCTCCACAAACAGGAAAAGTATGGGGGGGAAAAAATTGAAGAAATAAGAAGGAAATAATTTATAAAGTCTGGTTTTTTCTCCTGTAAAAGATTCTGAACTTGAAAAGGAAATAGTTTCTAGAAAATTAAACAGTAAAATATAAATGATTTTTTAAAACACCAGTTAATATTCTGTGTCTTGAAATTAATTAAATTAAAATATATTTCAGGTATACAAAGTGCCTTTTACTCAATTTAATCACTGGTTAATTTGATCCTTCATTTAATTTGATCAAAAACCCAGGAATCAAATCAGCTGTATTAAAAATAGCAAAACTTTCACTCCTTATTTTGATTAATTTTGATAGCCTTAGGCAAGTAATATCATATAATTCAATCACTGGTTATAGTACATTGCCATTTTAATTAATTATGAAAATGAAAAAAATTGAGTGCGAGCAAGAGATAAGAGCCCAAGGAAGAAAATGTATTTATAACAAAAGGACAATTACAACTCAATGTTGTGCTATTAAGACATTGCTACTGAAATTCACCATTTGTCATTGCAGCCCTCTTGCTTACTGCTCAAGCCCAATGCAGAACTTCACACAGGACTGTACTGTGAGCAAAGGAAGATCAAAATTCAATAAAAAGAAGTGCCACCTCTTGAGATTTTCTTCCACTGAGAAGAGAAGCCACTCATACAATGATATGCAGCATTTTATCCTTCTGGGGAATTTCAGTCCTGCCTTGAGGCAAATCTTCTCAGACAGGCTGTTGTTGCTGCTTTCCCACCTCTTCAGGGAAAATTTGCTACCAGAACTGGCTCAGGAATGAAATGAAATTATTTAAACAAAGCTGAGGAGAGAAGAGTGTGAAGTATCAAGCAGGTTTTTTTATCAGTTCCCATCCCTCTTGCTCCATTCCCTTTTCCTTTTCACTACCCCCAGTGTGTAGGTGGAGAAGAAAAAGAGGTCATGATGGTGACTCAGGAGATAAAGGCAGAATCCCTGAAGATGTGCTGAGGCTGGGAGCACTCAGAATAATGCAAAAGACTGGTGCCACAGTTAACTGCTCGTTAAGCAGATTAATATTATGTAGATAAATGATTCTGCAACTTCTCTCTATAAATATGGTGGGAATACCAAAATTAGTGATGCACGTAAATAATTCCAGATCCAGGGAATCAAAGGAATGAGAATAATAACAATCACTACCACCACCAGAACCAAAGCCATTGTTAAAAAATAAATGTGAGGTCTCATCAGCTTTTTGTTTTCATGTTTTCCGTTTGGTTTGGTTTTTTGGTTTTTTGTTTTGTTTTGTTTTGTTTTTCGGTTTTGTTTTTTTGCTTTGTTTGGTTTTGTTTTTCTAGGATTAATAACATTGACTTACCAGTCCATGAATATGAACCCATTTGTTCAAAACTAGTGGAAATCTGAGATAGCACTTATCACCTCCCTGTTATGCACCAAGTAAAATTTTTGGAGTTCAGCATTTTGCAAATTAAGATTTGTTGAGAGCTGGCCTTGAGGGAAAATATTCACAACACCCAACTGCTCCCAGATTTCCTTGATACATGTGATACTAAGAAAAATGAAAATATCCTGAGTGTATTAAGGCTCTGATCAGTACAAATATGCAAAGCCTTTTGAAATGACTCATCAAAACATAGAAATATATTTTCTTCTCATCATACACAGCTTTTTGACTCATAACTCTATTGTCTTCAAAAAACTGTATTATAACTCTGTGATGCAAAAGTATAATGGTAGTAAATTTTTTTTAGGTATAGCAAGACCCAGAGCAGCAGAGAATAATGCAGTTCCCATTGTCTTCCCCAAGAGAGGGAAATATTTGGAAACATCTTTTCAGACTCAATAGATGAATCTAAACCTGTGCTATCTCATTTTTTCTTTTTTTTTTTAATTTAATTAAATTCTGATTTTTTATTCTGTTGCTCAATTCACATTGAAATGCAACAAAATTCTGAATCATTGGATTATCCCTCAGAATTCTGAACCATTTAATATCCTGGCCTGGCAGCAGTATAGGTAGTCTGATACCACATTCTGTGATCCTGTATCATGTTCATTTCGAGAGTAACTGAAAAAACAACAGTCACATTGAATACATCTATTTAACTTTTACTTAATTTCATTTTAGTTACCATAGTCATGGCATGGTATCTTTTCTTGTTTAGCTCCCCCAGATACTCTGTGTGCATCCACAGAAAGCTGCTACTTGTTGAGATTGTTCTTTTTCCCACACACTCTTTGGGTTTAAGACTACTTTTTTCAGCACAAACAATATTCTGATGATCCACTGTGATGGGTTTTATGTTGTTGATGTTTCTCATAACCTAAACAGGTTGCAAATGTTGCTCATTGCTGAAATGTTCCCACTAAGGAAACAATCACTCTCAGTGCCCTTAGAAATTCTGTGCATTCAGGCATTTTCAGTGAATAGCTTTGATAGTGGGGGCAGAGGGAGAAATTCTCCTCAATCCAATGGGATTCATTCTGAGTTGTGCAACTTTGCCTGTATTTGTCCTGTACTTCCCTCAGGACCAGAGATGTTGTCCAGCACAACATACACCGAGTTTCATCTGGTAAAATTAGTAATTGTTCAGATAGTCAGGAGAATATTTTTACAGACAGTCTATATTAAAAGGTATTTTCAGATCCTAAATTATTTTTTAAACCCATAATTTATTTAGAACAATGCACAAAAGAATTTACCAAGCTTTTGCAGTATTCTCTTTTTGCATTTCTTTTTTGGTTTGGTCTTTTTTTTTTTTTTTATGTGACATCTATAAAGATGAGACTTAGTCCTTTATTTCAGTAAATAGCCTTTCAAAAGTAGGAGACCATAGACTGCAATTAAGAGCAAGTTTGTGACTCTAAAAGACTGTCTAAGAAACAGAAACACGGAAACAAAACTTTGTAAGGCTTTGAAAACCAAAGAAAGATAATGCATTTTTGCCAAGAGTCTTTGGTCATTTCTGTATATTTTCTCCCACCATCAGATACTGTTCTGGCAAAAATGGAATAAACTTGTCACTTACTCCTTGGAATGTGTCTTCCCTGTCTTAAGGACACATGGTATTTTTAGTTTTCTGTGTTTAAAACCAAACTGTTGAAATTGGTTATTTGGGGGAAACATAATTTTAAGTATTTTTGAAGGTATTATAAAGCAAAAAAATATGGATTTAAATAATTTTCATATATACTTTTATCACTTTTCAAATTTAATTACTATAAGAACAGTATCACTATATTAAAACCTAATTACCTTATACTCTTTCTGGCTTCATGACAATGCTCATAAAATGCTTAATATTCATGTAACATGCTACCTCACCCTGTAATATCACCATATTTATGGAAAGAAATTGTAATCCTCTTTACTGGCTCAGGTTAATTCCAATAAAATATTAAATCCATTTTCTAATCTAAATGAGTTCATTAGGAGAGGCATGGTACTGAGAATACCAAACTCTCTACAGAGTTCAGCTTCATTACATTTCAGTACTGTGCATTTCCAGAGCTGTTGTACTACATTTATGAGGATTTATCTGTACTGTTCCAAAAACATTCATCCTAATTCTACTCCTTCTGTGCATGCTAATCATGAATATGTTAAGTGGAAATACTAAGCTAGCAGCCAATCTCATCCCCAGATGGGTTCAAGTTATGATTACAGAAGCAAATTTGCCATAAGCACTCATAAAACTGTGCCAGAGAAGAGGAAATGAAGGTTTGGAGATTCTTTTTATTTTCCTTTTTTTTCCTTTCACTCCCCATGCCACCTTCTTTTTTTTTTCATTTAAGTATAGTGGGGGAAAAAAACCTTTTCCAAGGAGAAGAAATGCCACAGCACACTTAGAGGGTTATTTCCAGTCCATGCAAACCATTTGCATTATGTTAGGCTGTCAAATGTAGTGCATGGAACAACTTTAAACAATATAAACCAAACTCCTTTGGACTGACACCCAGTATCTTCCTCAAATTTAAGGACATCTCTCCACAAAAATAACCCCACCGACCCCAAAGTACAGCTAGCTCAAACTTCAGAGCATAAGTGAAACAAATATCTTCATTAAAAGCAGTGGGAAATCTTGTTTTTACCAGGTCTTCTACAGCATCACCACCAGGAATAACTCTCTCAGATAAAATTTTTAGTTTTAAGGAAGAAATAATAAACTAAGATGCAGAAAACACAAGTCATTGTCAAATTATCTATATTCAAGTGCTATGTGCATTATTTATATCCAAGTGTATTTATATTCTCTGTGTATTAACTGCCAATCTGCAAAGGGTGACCTTTATCCTCTAACCTTTTCCCTTTCTCTTCAGGAGGATCCAACCACGATTTTCTCTGCACAGTTAATTTGATTTGATCTGTGTCATACACCACCAGCAAGGCAAGGAAACCTTTCATGGCCATAAATATGTAGATTCACCACTGAAATATGGACAACATGGGCCAGCAGGGACCTTTTTGATGTGCACGTGGCAGCTCTGTACAGAATGGTGAGAACACATCTGCTCTCCAGGACAGGAGCACTCCTTTAAACTCATCCCCAGAGCCAGGAAAAGTGAAAAGAAATAAATTATCTCTGCCCTTTACTTTTGAATCATAAAATCATTAATGCTGAAAAGGATGGGTGTGAGTGGTTGGTTATCTGCAGCCACAAGGAATAACTCGGCCAGCTTCAGGTGAGTGGCCGCTGGTTGTCACTGTTGCTCCACAAAACGGGAGCTGCAGAGGGGAACTTTCAAAAGTCATTCTCGCAGCCAAAAGTTACAGACTTTTGGTTGATCCCTTTGAGTGGCCTAAGGTAAAGGCATCCACTGAATTTTAACAGCTTTCAAAGCTGGATTGTTGTGCTAAAATAAAAAGAGCACCTTGTCAAACAAAAAGTGATCAGACAATTGGATTTTTTTTTTTTTTGATATGACAAAAAATGCAGCAGACCTGAATATACACAGAAGAAAATTGTGTGCTAAAAAAGGGAAAAAAACAAACAAATCTAAACACATTTTAATCACAACTTTTGAATTCCCTTCCAAAGTCCGTATGCAATTCAAATTTGTTTTACTGCACCCATTTAAAGCCCAACCATGCAAACTCTTCTAAATGCAATGCTGCTCACCCCAAACCATTCTCACCTCATGGTAGCTGTTAGTCTCTTCCCATAATCCCTGCATATTATGGAGCTGAACTCCAACTGTGCAAATCTCAGTGCTTGTCTGAGTAGCATCAGTGAGAAGTTTGCTTAGAGTATTTCCATTTTCCAGCTACTGACACAAACCACTCAGTGGAGCTATTCTGGGTGACAAGCACTGAGCCAATACAGTTTCCAAGGTCACCTCATTAATTTGTAATCATCACAGAATCAGACAAAATTGGTTGTGAAGTTGGTCTATCACTTAGTCTCCCTCCCTTTTTCTAAGCAACTTCCATGAAGATGAAGGGATGGCAAATTATTTAACTAAAATGGAAAATAGCATTTGTTAAATCAATGGGAGAAGCTTGCAGGGATTCTCCACAATTAATGCTTGGACTTGATGTTCTTAAATGCCTTTTCCAAACTAAAAAAAAAAATTTCTATGATTCTCTTATGTGACCCTTTATCCTGCTAAAGATTTCAATACAGGGATCTTATACCCCACAAATAGTTGAGTTTCACAACAATTGGCTTTGAATTTTCATTTTAACCAGGAAGAAAAAAAAAAAAAAAATTCAGATAGAAGAAAAGATAAAAATTCCAGGTTGGTTCTTCAGGGTTCATGTTTGAATTTTCTTTACTTAAATGAAAATCAAGTTTTTAAATCAAGGGACAAAATTTTATTGCCTTTTTAAACATACATTCATGAAAATAGGAATCTAACATTTTGCCAAAAAAAAAAAACCCACTCATTTACACTCACACTAATACCCTACTGCTAAATAAAAAAAGCATTCACTGTTATATAGCAGTACATGTTTAAATACAAGGAATATATATTTTGCTGCTATGAGTTTATTTTATTTGTGTAATAGCTAACAGGTAACAGACCAAATATACTTCATGGATATTTCCAGAGTTGACCCGCAGCACATACCTTCAGATAGCTCCTCCTTACAGCCCATTTTGTCTTTTTTTTTTACAGTTTTTTCTTATTTTCACTGCTTTAGTGAGCCGTTTATTCATATATCCTCAGTTAAGCAAAAAGTCACTTCCCACATTTATATTTTTGAAATAAGCAGTGCTAAGTTCCCTCACAGCCAGTGCCTCTGGGCCCAGACAATGGCTTCAGTGCCTGCTGCTGTGGCTTGTACTGATGAGCACCAATTAACTGCACAAAACCTCCCAAGTTCATCATGCTCAAAGATGTGACTTTGAGTTCAATAGGTCACAAAGCACAAAATCAATTAAAAAAGCAGAAGGCTGAGAACAAGGCTGGTAACTGAGGGAATCCCCACAATGACTGAGGAAAAGAAGACTAGCAGAGGCTGTGACCAAGCTTTCTGTCCCATCACACACAGATTTCTGCTCTAAGATAGACTCAGCTGCAGTTTGTCTTAGGAGCAGGACTCCCCAAGCAATCCTGTTTTGGTGCATGAGTTATTGGCTTGGTAAAAAAAACAAAACCAAACAAAACAACACTTTGTTTGTATGTCACTGTGTAATAATTTAAGAAGAGCTCAAAATCTGCCCAGCATACAAGATAAGGGATCCCTTCCTAGCTTTCTGTTCTGTGCCCAGCCTAAAGTTTGATACTTAATTCCTGTTGATTGTGAGGCACAAAAGAGTCACGGGGGCTGCAGAGGAGCATAAAATTTTGCAGTGACTTTCAAATGTGTCTGAGTACCCAACAGAGAGTGTATTAAGGAGATTATTCAATTATTGCATAAATTGGAGTAATCTTTTGCAGCCTGCTGTAATCTTAGAAACTCCATTCCTTAAATTAAAAAAAAAAAATCTTGAAAAAGTATTTTATTTGTAAGTATAATAATAGGGGCAAAATTGCTTCAACCCCAGAAAGCTATTTTAAAATCCTTTGTAAAGTATGTGAATTACAGGTTATTCACAACCTGATTACATTTCACTACATTGTACAGTAGTTAGCTTTCTTCTGACTGGAAGGGGTTTGTAAAAATCTTCTACTTTCAGGTAGGGAGACTGAATTTCTATAATCAATCTTTTTACTGAGGTACTTTCAGTCAGTAAGGAGCTACTGCATATGGACAAAGCAACTTCCACATGTTTATTTGGAGGGACTCTCAGTAGGGATTCATAAATACCTTGCCCAGCAGCTCCCTGAGGAGAAGTTACGCCAAAACCAAGCTGTGACATCAAATTGAAAGATAAATCCACAGTGAGGCAGATTTCAGTGCTGCAGAGCTCCCTCCCAACAGGGAAGTGATGAAGGGCTGCAGAGTCCAGTCAGGATCCAAATCTTGAAGCTATTCTGCCAGATTTGGGGGCAGACAAAGGAATTTTGCTGTCCAGGAACCAGAAGCAGATGCCCTTGAGAAAAAAAAAAACCTATATTAATGTGGGTGTATGGATGCTTTTCTTTTGCAGTGTTTAAGGATTTCAGTAACATGGATGAGTGTTTGGGGTTTGGACTTGGCCTTTCCAAACTCAGAAAGGAGGAAAAGAAAAGAAAAAAAACAAAACAAAATAAAACAAAACAAAACAAAAAAAGCCCCTGGAACACTCAGTGGCACTTCACTTTAGGCTAGATCTTCACTAGTATTTTTGTCCAAGGATATACAGACCACGTTTTTTATGAAGTGTGGCTACAAATTTTTAGAGGCTGATTAATGAGTTGTTCTTTTGTAAGATCTTATTTTAAAACAAACATATAGCAAATCTTAAACCCTACTTCAGTGAAGCCATTAAGAAAATGCTAATTTATTTCAGTGTACCAGGAACAGAGCTGAACAGAGCTGATATATGTAAGTTAAAACCCAAATGGAAATTCAAGGATGAGGCCAAAACGAGCATAAAAGCTTTTCTTACTACAATTTTTTAAAGGAACTATTAAGGAATTCTTGTCTGCTAGCAATAGTTTTGTAACTCTTTCAAGAGTTACCAAATTACAGCTAGCAGACAATTTTTGTTAAGAAAAAAAAAATTCAGTGTAAAAGAACAATTAAAGACATCTAAGAATAATCACAATCTCATTGTCAATTTGGTACTGACACTGGTTTCTTAAATTGCTGATTTCCCCACTGCCCACAAAGGAGGATCATGAAGATGCTCAGAGGGTTAGAACAGCTCTCCTGTGAAGAAAAACAGAGTTGGGGCTGTCCAGCCAAAAGAAGTTGAGCAACCGAAATGTGAAGAAGTCAGTGCAGCAGGGCAGTGAAGGAGGACAGAAGGCAGTTTTGAAGTAAGAGACTGCCTAGTACATATATTTCAACCTGGAAGTAGTGACTTTTAAGAAGGACTTATCAGTTCAGCTATCAATTAAAGATGAGGCTTGACTGCATCCACTAATGAGAAAGAAGCAAGGTATCATTATAAGTTGTCAGTATATTACTATTTATTTTCCATGGGAATTAAAAAAAAAAAAAACAAACATATTGCTCCAAATAACACAAGAGGGAACAAAGGAGAAATGACTGTATGGAGATGCAGGACTGGAGAATAGAGAGAAAAAGGTACTTTTGGCTGGCAGCCACTTGCATGTCTCATTATGTGCTCATTGTTATTTATAAAAGATACTTTATTTTGCACTTTGAGAGCATTTCCCACTATTCAGGAGCAGAAGCACTACTGCAAAATTCTTGAGGAAAAGAACCACACAACCCAACAATAAATGCTGCATGATTTTCCTCATCAATCTGTTTGGGGAGGTGGCAGACAGGTTAACCACCACTCCTGCCTGATCTTCTCCGAGCTAAATTATGCATGAACAGGGAAGGCACAGGAGAAGCCATCACCAAGATGGTCACAGAACTACTCTTTGCAAAGAATTCATTGACGTGAGAGGAAAAACACATAATCAGAGGAGGGGGCAGGGAACAGCACAAATAGTGTCAGACAAGTTGAACTCCAAGCAGCAGAAGACCTTAACTCTGTTTTAATTTTATATATTTACACCCTTAATATTTCCTTGTAATTAAAAGTAATTTCTGAGATATGAATGTTAGATTTATGCCTCTCTATCACATTTTTCATCAAATCCATTAGAGACAGTCATCTAAAACAAAGATAGTCAAAACAGTTATGAGACTACCTGCCTTCTCTATTTCCAAAACCAACTGTTCTTCAAGACTCTTTCTTTACTTATCAGGTATAAGACAAGCTATCATAACAAAAACAGTTTTAGAAAGTATTTTATTACTTAACTTCAGTAACACATTGAAAATTTTGTATCCTGTTGTTTATTGAAATTACCTGGTTGAGATACTTATGAAAATTTACCTGCTATTGTTTCCCATTTGGTGGTTGGTTGTGGGTTGGGTTTGTTTTTTCCTATCTTCCATAAAATGTCAAATACACTCAACTATGATTTTGTACAGTCACATGATATTGCATTTCTCCTATTAACAGATGTTTCCTTTTTTTTTCCAGGTATAAATTATGTTATTTACATAGTTGAAATTAAAATCTTTAAAAGAAGCAAAGGAACTCAGTACTTGATCATGAGGTGATTGCTCTCCACCAGGACCCTCCCAGATTCCACTGAAAGCTAATATTACTTTTGATATTGTCTACAAAATCAGCATTTACCAGCCAGAACATTAAAAAGAACTCTGAGGCAATATACTACTGCCACCAGCTGAGAATTGTACTCCTATCTTAAATTAAGTTATGAATAATTCTCATCCACTTGGGATTAACTCTGAAAGAAATTCCAGAGGGAACCAGCCCAGAGGGCCAGAAATAAAAGGAAACTCTTAAGCAGGCAGAGCAGAAATTCAGGCTGCAGTGGAATTATCAGGGTCTTTCCTTGCTGAATGCACCTCAAACCTCTGCCTCTGCTGGCCCCAGGACGGTCCCAATGTGTAAAGGCATCCACCAAGGTGGCATTATACAAAGGATGCATTGCTGTGATCAAATTGTGTCCTTTAAAAAGGCATGGCTAAATAAAAATAATGACACTGTGATGTATGATAAAGTACTTAGTAAATAAGGTTTGAAGGTGAGAGGACTGGGAATATTAGCTAGACCTCTCAAGTATGAGAAATAAAATAACATAAAAATGTAAAGCCTTTTCAACATACAGAAGGTGTAGAAAAGAGAGAGGGAAGTGAGTGAAAATCCACACAGTAATTGTAAATTTTAAAACTGTCAGAGGAAATCAGAATCCAGTACTTTAATTACCCTTTATGACTCTATCTAGACTCAGGAGCAATATTTTTCCTAGACATATTTTCTGTGGACTTATTTAAGGACAGCACTTCCAGTGGAACCCAAAACTTAGTTTGGAAGTGGATCATGGTAAAGCTTCAGCCCATCCCTACCATGTGGCCTTGGCAGGTCCCTGCACCTGGGAGCACCTCTGGCTCCAGATCCTTTTTCCCTGCCGTGTGCACAACAAGCTCCTCAGATACATAACAAACACCAGGCACCAATCTCAGCTTCCTTTGCTAGCTGCTGCCACAGCTAAAGCCAAAAGCAACTGCAAAAAAAATGAAATATTCTTTTCACCTATTGCTCAGCAGCACTCTAAGCCTTAATAGGTAAGAATTGAGACTTCAAGAAGCAAACTAGTCTAGCAAAGCCTTCTAGTTCTTCATCTTTGGCATTTCTAGCCACATATTACTTTAGATGATTAACACTGTGGTAGGATGGATCTAAAACATTAACCTTCTCAATATACTAGCCTCCTACAGGAAAAAAGAAACCAACCTGCATGTGATGTATTACATGTGCTTCACAGTGATATGTCTTACTATGCAAAAAGATACAACCCAGAAAAAACTAGGAAAACCTAGTCAAAAATGTAACCTGAATATTTTTTCAGATGGAACTCGCAAGTTATTTGCTAAAAATCAGAAGCCAGACTTAGTGGCAAGCTTCTGAAAACTTGCACAGCTCTGATAAGAAAGGACATATTTCATAAATATTCATTAAAAATTACCTTTTCTGGATCATGAATTTTTCAAGCAGACACTGGTTTGACCTCTGCAAGGAACAAAATCCAGCCCGTAGCACAATGTCTCAATCTTCTCACCAAAAAAAAAAAAAAAAAAAAAAAAAAAAAAAAAAAAAATTAAAACAAATAAAACTGGCTTTTCTTGTTGAGCATCTTTCCACTACATGAGACCCAGGTCAATTAGCCTTGCAATCCAAGCATTAATATTAAATTCAAATTACAGTCTTTAAATTCCAAAGTGTTACCTTCTTATTTTCTTAAAAAATTGATTGCGAGGCAAGGCAATGTTTTGCATTTCAAACAATTTTCTAATCTACCATCACCATTCCTCACACACCTTCCAGTTCAAACAAGACAGTTGTAATTGGTAATCTTAAAGCACTCCATTGACATCTCCTGGGCTAGGAAGACTGGAATACATTTGTAAATCTTCTCAATCTGCTGTTTCCTGCAGGAAACTGGGGACTCCCTTTGCACAAGTGTTATCACACCAGGTAAAACATGCAGATTATTCAGTGCCAACATCACTGGTTAGCAAGAGAGCTACAGATGGGTGCTGGGATAACTGAACTCAGGTGTGCTGTGCTGAGGAGCCCCTGGCTGGCAGTGATCTCTCCCCAGGGACTGTTTCACAGGGGGTATTTCAGTCTAAACAGCTAATTGCTGGTAAAGACTTGCTGTAACCTTTTTCAACAACTTTAATTTTCATCATGTTGGTAGCTTCAGCTCTTTTGCTGTTCACCTTTACCCTAACATCTTCTTGATGCACAGATCAAATCACTGCCAGCCAACGCAGGCGTAAGCAGAGGGCGTTATACCTCTGTTCCATACCTGAAGTGGTGCAGAAAAAGAGAATTGTCCTTTGTAACAGTATTTCAACTTGGCTGGTTAAAAAAAACTCAGAGAAATATCATGCTTTGTGCATGTTGCTGCATAAGCATCATCATAATTTCTCCTTAAAATCTCATTATTTTAGGGTTACTTGAAAACTACGGATGGAAATGAGAGATTTCCTTGCATGAATTCTCCTAGTCATAGGAATCTGAATAGAAGATGTGTTAAACAACATATAACTGACACTTTCTCTTCAGGTGCTCTACTCAATTCCTCCTCCACCCAGCTTATGTGCAGGCAAACCCTATGAACACAGATCTAAAGGTAATAGAACCATAGCTAACAGGGAAAAAATTGGGAAGCTGAAAACTTTAAATTTTGGCATGCTTTTACAAAATTCTGCCCACCACAGCATTCTCAAACACCCTAATTCATTTAAGCAAAACTATATGATTTATTGCTTAAGATGAACATTAAATCCTTCCAGTGCACAAACTCATTGGGACATGCTAGCAGAGTTTAGGCTGTGTATTCATAGAGCTTCAGCAACAACAACAAAAATATTATATGGGGAGAAGTTGAATGGTGTCTACCTTGAGTAGCAGAGTAGGAGCTGCTGTATCAGCACACCACAATCTAGGCACAGTAATAGCTACATGCTAAAAAATGATTGAAAAATGTTCAGCATTGGAGAGGACTTTTAGGAACTTTAATCTTGCTTACTTAACTCTTTGTTTTTACATGTGTTTCTTTAGTTTGTCTGTGACAAGAAAAATAAAATAAATTACAGTCTGAATTCCAAAAGAGAGTGGTTTGTTCAGTATAGAGGACAGAAATGTGTCAGGGGCTTTTATTACATTTTACATCTCGCTGCTTATGTGCAGAGAGAGCAAGAGAGAGAGGAAATGAAGCAACCCAGTTGCCAGAAAATCAAGATGTGGCAAATAATATCTGCTCCCCTTTTCAAAGGCAAGGTGCATATACACATATAGGCTATTCATTGTGAACAACAGAATTGCTATTTGCCTATTTCAAATGGAATCCAAATGTGCCAAGCACAGCAAGAATACTGAGAGCAAAGAGTGCTTAATATTCTAGCCCAGCTCACTGAAAAAAGCACTGAATTGACAGAGCAGTGTTCTGTAGAGCAACATGATGTGTCTGCTTTAAATGGAGAATAATGGATTTAAGTTTAGTGCAGAACTAAAGGGCTCAATTACTATTCATGAATTCTGAAATGTTCTACTACAGAAACTCCTTTTGCATGAAATGTTCATCAGAATCAATGTGTGGAACTACAAAAAGTAAACCTTGCCCTCTCGCACAATGCAGTACTTACCTAGATTTGTGCATTTACAAAGAGCACTGCTGCAGCATTTATCTAAAGCCACCTAGACTACAAAATAAACTATTTCAAATGTGCTTCAGAGGGTTGCTGTAGGGAAAGCTGCTCTACTAGTGCCATTTTTTGTTGCTTTTAGATAAGTGCTTCAGTGTTTGCCTGCCCTAAGATGGGACTAATCCTTCAGGAAAGCTGTTTTCATGAGGTCTCAAGAGAACCTTTTGGGCAGCAATGTGAGAAGGGCAGTTTGCAAGCCCTTTGAAGGGTTTCTCTAACATAGCTGGATTTTTGTTACAAAGTGCATTAACACTGGTAATTTCAGAAATCTCCTTTATTCTTTCTGTAAATATTCAAAAACTCAATCTTCATTCACCACAAAGTCAGAACCAGCACTTACAGCCTGTACAATTCAATATTTCTCTTGAAATACAGGGTTCATCCCACAACTCAAAAGCCTCACCATCTTCCACAGGTTTAGTCAGAAAAAATTTTATGCAATATGGGGTTTGATCAGCTGCTAAAATGGAGTCAGAGAATTGTCTTCTCTCTTGTGCTGCATATGCAGGCATGTATCCATGTCTCATGGAATTATTCTTGAAATCTAAGCACATGGCTCTTCAGATGTGTTGCCCTTTGCAGTTTGCAGTACTCATTATAATTAGGGCTAATCACAAGGAAAAGTTTTGTTCAGAATGAGAAAAAAAGTAGTGCAACACATCTTTCATATGAAATGTTGCTGGTATATCCCTTCTAATTATGTTCAAGTAATAATCTCCCTTAAAAATTCATATATCTTTTGTTTCTTTGTAACAAAAGGCCAAATTAATCATCTCTCTGCTTGGAAAACATCTGCCATTCAATGTCTATTAGCATATAAAGGATGACAATTCTTCAAACATTTGTGTATCCTGCATTATAATTGAGATTAGTGCTGGATTTTTTTTGTTTGTTTGTTTGTTTGTTTATTTTCCCAAACCACTATCTTTGAAAGAGTGCATAGTTTTGTGTGTTTTCTGAATGTACAGATGACTGTCAGTCCTGAAGGACTTTCAGGGGCTTTGTGTTAACAAGTTCCTGCTGTTTGCATATTCCATCCCTCAGAGCAGCACACGTGCAATTTCCTCATCATTGTGTGCCATCTGGAGTCTGCTGCTCGAACTGCAAGTTGAAAATAAAGTCTAAGGAGTACTTTCATTGCTTGGGAATATTCTATTTCAAGGTCTCTTTCTCACATAACACATCTGAAGTTTGATTAGGATTTTGCCAACATTTACAGTAGAGTAGGAACTTCATTTTGGAAATTCCTTTTTTTACCCAGTCTGCTGAGAACCAGTTCTGATTCCTACCCCTGAATTTTCGTGATACCGCGACTAAGTAGCACAAGCTATGAACAAAACCAGCCATGGTTGCTGATTTAATCTTCCACTTCTGAAGAATTCAAGGGAAAGTGGAGCAAAAAAATCCCCTACAAAGAAATTGCAAGAAACATGTGACAGTTTGACAAAGAAACTTGAAAGCCAGCTTAGCTTCCTTTAAAGTTTTAAGTCATGTTTTGAGGAAGAAGGCCAAGAGCAGGTCTGGAAATAACTACAGCAACAGAGATGTCTTTACTAATTGCAAGTTCATCTGAAGAGGGAAACTTCACAGGGAAAAAGGCTTCCTCTGCCAGGGAAAAGCCACAGGGAAGGAAACCCTGACTCCTTGAGCAGCCACAGCCTAAGGCCAAAGAACAGCAAAAGCAGACACATGATACACCCTCATCCCTTAAATTAGCTCTATGTTTCCTTGCCCTAAGAAGGAGCTCTTTTCCTTCTTTTTTTTTCCCCCTTTTTCTTTTGTTTTACCCACAGAAATCTGTGGGTGTCTTAATTTGGTTCAAAACCAGGTGTTTCCAAAGGCAAAACTGCAGTGCACCTGAATTTCTCTGGCACACCAGAGAAGATTGGGTTGGATCAATGAGAGCTGGATTCAAGACTCTGTTTTCTAAGAGTCTCACTGACCTATTGTGTGGGAGCCAAGTTTAGAAATATTGTGAGGGTGTCTTTGTAGCTGAACGTCCCCAAGGTTGCACGGCAAAGAGGTTCAACTAACAATTTAATGTTTAGAGAGGCAAAATTTCAAAATCTCAAAATGCATTTATCACAGGGAATCAAACAAAACGTAGAAAGTTTGGTATGACACAGTTCCTTCAGTAGCTGAGAAAATACAACCATATTTTCATAGAGAGGCAGCTTTTGTTCTCCACATTGCAGTTATGAATCGGGACTGCTGTGTTACCTTGAACTCTTTAATGCATCTTGGTTAAATGGTGACAAAGACTAGACTCAGACAATTTATTTTATGCAACCTAATGTCGCTGGGCTACAGCTGAGATTACTTTAGGTAGGAAAATTTAACAGGGCTCATCCAATTGAAACAGTATAGATTAACTCTGTTGCCATAGAAACATATGATTTTGGCATAGCAAACACAAGAACAGTACATCTAGTCTGGTAATTCAGTTCTACTAAGGACTATCATCTGATTATTCAAGAGATGATTATAATAAAACACACATCATATGCACCTCTTCATAAATTTGAGACTATTAAAACAGCATTCTTGGAGTTATCAAAAAGTAATGCAGAATTACCTCATACTATTATATGCACACTGAAAAGCACAACAACTGCAATAATTAAATGTAAGCAGGTGTATTAATTTTCTGTAATGTAAAACTTCTGGCAGATAATTATTGGAATTATTTAGACAACTTTCAGACATCTTCAAGCAGATTTTATAAATGCAAGTAAACCTTCCTGGAAAAAACTAAGTTAAATTGTGTGTGAAATTACATTAGTAGATCAAACATTTTTCTCTTAAATGTCTTTAACACTTTGAGGGGTCTTTGAGTTTGCAGTCTTCCTACAAATTAATGTATTTAACATTTTTTTTCCGATAGCTATGCCTAAGATAATTTCCTTTCTTTACTTTCTTCAACTAGCAAATTTCAGAGAAGCATGAGTTTTGGCGTCTTCCTCATGGATAACAGGTTAGGGACTCAAAAAACTTTCTTATTAATTTTTCTTTTTTCAAATAAATGATTCAATATATTATAAAGTATATGCAAAAAGATCAAGCCAGTTCAGTTTTTCACTTTCCAGATTGTCATTTTAGATTGCAAGCAAAATAAAGAGAAGTATACTCTAGAAAGAATGAGATACTGGCAACAGTAACTCCGTGAGAGTTTTAATTTTAATTCTGGAACACCTTCATATTAAAGAGACATTTATTCTAGTAAGAAATGTAGCTCAGAAACTGCAAAGTTTTGAGACAATCTTCGCTGAACTAAACATATTTTTTTCACCCCATATTAGATGTCACTTTCTTTTCTCTTTGGTAAACTACATCAGTATTAAGCCCAGATGAAAGCTCACAAGTGATCAGAATTACACGATTTCTATTTTTGTGTGCACAACCTTTTATTTCTGTTCTTACCTTGGAGTTGTGATTGGAAAGCTGTCTGTGTTATATATCCCTCATTGCAAGTACAGGAAACATCATGCAGACAAATTCTTTTAAAATTAACTACACTTTTAAAGCAAGAATATTCATGTATATAAATACCCATGCTCACGCCTGAACTCAGTTACTCTAATGGATAATATATTCTGTTTAATTCTACTGGTATTTAGGGCCTCAGCAAACAAAATGCCAAAAATCTTCAATTTGTATTCTGCCTTAGTAGGAGACTGGAAATGCACATTATTTAGAAAGCTTTTTTTAGTAAGTGGCTTTTTGATAGGATAAAATATCTTTATTCTAAAAGAAAAAAATATGATATTGAAATTTTTACTTGATATTGTAGGCTGCCTATAAATTCATGCTTCAAAAATCTTTCAAAAATAAGGAGAATTGTGATGGGATGACCTCATCCAAGTGCCAGATGTTCACCCAGCAGTTTTCGTTTTCTCTCCTCAACAGGACGGTGGGAGAAATAAGAAAGAATACCTCGTGGGGCAAAATAAACATCTTATCAGTATCCACTGCAGACAAAACAGATTTGACTTGGGGGATATTGATTTAACTTATTGAGAATCAAAATAACTTTGGGTTGTGAGGAACAAAGACAAAAAAATAAAGTAAGACCTTCAGAACCTTGCCCAGACTCAACTTCACTCCATCATTCCCACCCCTCTACATCTCCCATCACAAGCAGAGCAGGAGAAAGGGAATGAGGACCATGGTCAGTCCATAATGACTTCTCTCTGCTCCTTCTCCTTTCCTCTCACTTTTCCCTTGCTCTGGCATGTGGAGAGCCAGTAGCAATTTTTAACCATCTACTTTTTAAACACACTCAAGATATATTAAAATATAGACGGAAGCTTGATCAATTTCAGATTTAGAAATCAGGCGATGCCAGACAAATTTTAGAGCAGACCTGTCAGAACCCACACATATGTTTCTTTAGAACCATGCTCTGCTTTCACATGTTTTTCTGTCTCACAGTTGTCTGCCATCTGGGTGTGCTGCATCCTTCAATTCCCTGAGGCATCTTTTAAACTAGACCAAAGTAAGTGCTTCAGAACCATTCCTTTGCCACTCTCTCCAAGCATGCTACCCACTGGCATGACACCTCTTAAATCTACCCAGAAAACAGAGCTAAACTATATTTCACAATTGGACAAAAAGCAGCTAACCCACCAGACATAGTGGTATTCCAGCCACAGGGCAAGACTAATTGCTTTGATACAGGAAAGTGTTCACCAAAAATAAGAAAGGACTACTTAATAAAAAAGACAAAGCACCTACAAAGTGGATCATATTACCATTTATTTATTGAAAATGTGAGGAGTTAAATCATTTGTACTTACAAAATATTCTCTCCTTGCAGACAGCTCAGTATTCTGCAACAAGCATTGCTCTGGAGTTTGCTTTTCATTCTGCTCAGAACAGAATAGATCTGTTGTGCATCAGCAAAGACAATTACTTTTTTCTAAGAGTTTTCACCATTTTGATATCATTTTATTATATCTAGTAAAGTACTAGAATCCATGGAAATATCTTCTGGTATTTAAAAAATATTGCACCTTGTCATGGAAAAAGCCAATTACCATACTGAACAGAATATTTTGTAAATGTTTGAATTGATTTTTCAGTTCAGTCTGGAACATAAATACAGCTGGTGGATGTACACAAGAATTACTGTAAATTATTTTTTCTTTCTTTTTTCAAACCTGAAAGGAAACATTTTGTGTGATAATTCTGTCAGTACTTTTTACAAGAAACATTTAGGGAAATTACTTTTAATCTATGTGAAAATGTACACCTAGTGTTGTGAAAATGTAAAAAAAAATAATTCTATAGTTCTCTTTTTCCAAAGAAGTCACTTTTGTTACTGACATGACAAAGCTCTGGAAAAGGACACACAGTGGCAGATATTCTCAGTCCCTTTATAAGCAAACACATATACATGCAGCCCTGCAAGAAAGGCCAGGCCTTTTACCCTTCCAAGGTATTATTTTAAATAATAATACTTGTACACTTTCTTCACATTAGAGAAAGAAACCAAACCTTGCTTAAAAAATGGAAAATATAACAGTTATGGACAAAGTATGAAATGCATTAGTCCTACACGACAAGCTCCATTTCTGGGTTTTTTTTTTTGATAGTATCCCAACATTTTCACCAGGAACTAGAGGGGAAAGAGGCACACAATTTTTTTTTTTTTTTTTTTTTTTTTTTTTTTTTAAAGAAAGAGAATACACTCAAGCTGAGAGTCCTGATACTCCTGGACTTCTTCCCACAATAACATCTTTTCAATGGAGAAATCATAACAAATGTTTTCAGACTAAAGTCAGGATTCCATAGGATCTATGCTGAGGTGATTGTGGCTTTCTGCACTTTTGGTTTCCTATAGCAGCATCCCAAGTGATTTAGGAGTGAACTGAATTGTTGAATGACAAAAACATATTATTGAATGACCAAAATGTAGCCAAGTCTGGGAGACGTGTGTGCCTTGTAAAAAAATTTGATGAAAATATACATTTAGGGCCATTTTGGAGGTTCTCTCTTTTATTTCACACAGTATTTCTCTCAAAGGGTGCTTGTTAGAGCAGTGCTCCCTGTTCTGCCCCAGGTCCCTGAGGAACTCATCAGTGGTCCTTCAGGAATCAATGGAAGACTCCCACTTAACTGTGAAACTGAGCCACCATCTACAAACAGGGGTCCTTGCAGGACAGGAGAGGTCGTTTCCAGGGAGGTTTAAAGTGAAAAGAAGGAAATCAATATGTAGTTTTAAAAATAACTCTGTTCAGGGAAGAGAGGAAGCAATCATACAATGGGACATTTTAAAATTGTTTACTGTGTGTGTTACAGTGCCAGGCAGCAAGTACAACGTTTTCTATGCCCCACATGAAGCAGGAGGCATTTTCCCCAATGGAAAACAACACCAATAAGTGCCATAATAAATTGTAGCATCTTCCAGAAAGAGCAATAATTTTAAAGAAAGGAAGAAATAGATAAGAAAAATTGGAAATAAATGCTAAAATCCATGCAAATTATCAGCTCCACTTTGTAAATTTACCCCTTTGAGTGTTATCTTATTTTGACTGTTTTTCGTTGAACAGAGGACAGTCTCACAAGTTTATGTCAAATGGTTTGCATTTACCTGAATGGTTTGTAGAGTCACACTATAACCAGCTGTTCAGCCTGGAGGCATTGGTGGGGGAGCAGCAGTCAGAACCAGGTTTTTCACAGGTTGGTGAGCTCTCACCTGGTTGTATGAATTCTGACAAGTTCAAAGACATTCACAGCTCTCATTCTGGAAAATCAAGTCATCTCTGTTTCCAATTCCACATCCTCCTGAAATTTAGAAATCCATTGTTAAATGCCTAACTTGCCCCCCAAGTTCTTTTGAGAATTTGCCCAAATGTTGCTCAGATTATGGCAGTATACCTGAAACCTGTGATAGAGACATAAAATGCAGAGCCCGTATTAAAAAAAAAAAAAACAAACAAAAAAACCCACTAATTTATTTTTGAGATCTTGGCATAAATTAGTGCTTGGAGGGAAGAGAGGATCCAAGATCCTGGCAATGACACCTTCAGTAATGTCAGGCAAGACCCCCTGAACTGCTGCTCTGCTTGGCTCCAATAATGCAGCTGGCACATGGTTTTAGCATGACCTCTCTGGCACATGCAGGATCCATTGCAACTGGCTAATTTAAACTCCATTAAAACACCTCCTAAGTATCTTACATACAGAAGACTGTTCTCCATGACCTTTCCTGCCTCTGCAGGAGCAGTTCTTATTGACTATTTACAAGTGTCTTATCTCTGTACAATTTAATCAGTTTTGCAGCAGAAACCCTGAGGCAGTGTTGAAAGGAAGGTTCAGATTCTTTAGCACAGATGTTGATCATCACAGTTAAGGACACAAATCAGTCTTTAACTGTGGTGAAATTTTGTTAAAAAAAATATTTTTTTTTATTTGTCTGCATTTTTTTTCATAAGTCTTCACTGAATTTATATAATTAAAGTAATTAAATTACTTTATATAATTATATTACTTTATATATGATATAGATTATATATATTCTATAGTATATATAACACTTTATGTTTTTATGTATTATATTACTTTATATAATTAAAGTAATTAAAGTATCAAAACATCATCTAAACACAACTGTTAAAAAGTACCTGTACCTGAGAAAACAAAATATTTCTGTAGCACATGCTGTGTCCCAAAATGCAGCAGTCACCCACAGAGCACAAGAGAAATTTTCTGCCATTGCCAACTTCATTTTATACTACTTGCTGTTTTTTTCACTTTTTAAGAATTTCTATTCTCTTTGTCACTGAAGAAAAACACAAGGTTCGAAAAATAAAACCCCTGTAAATTAGCATCAATGTCAATATTGAACAATAGTCACAAATTCCTGGTTGGAGTATTTTCTTCTTGTCTTCTTTGTTTCAACAATCAGTAAAATGTTAGCTGAACCAAAACTAAAACAGAAAAACACCCTCCATATCAACAATGAAACCAACTGAAACAAATCCAAAATGGGAAAGAATGGGGGGAAAATGCTGTAATACAAACAACAAACAAGCACACCTAAGTAAAGATTCCTAAAATACCAAAGGGTCATAGAAATCTCAT
This sequence comes from Haemorhous mexicanus, assembly GCF_027477595.1. Lineage (NCBI taxonomy): Eukaryota > Metazoa > Chordata > Aves > Passeriformes > Fringillidae > Haemorhous > Haemorhous mexicanus. The sequence goes on along the minus strand of NC_082342.1, from coordinate 8,020,088 downwards.
CCCATTTTTAAAAGACTCAAAGGAGAAGCAGTAAGGACTCAGTGGATTTAGAGAAGCACACTTTTTATTAGGGCATGGTGTGATAGAACAAGGTATTCCAACCGAAAGAAAATAGGTTTAGATTAGTTTTGATTATTTTTTTAGATTTTAGATTTTCTTTTTTTTTTTTTTTCTTTTTTTAAGAACACTGCTGCTACTTTTCCAATGCCAGAAAATGAGAAAGGAAAAAGACAGGAAAGGTTTTTCTTTTCCTCTGGAAACAAACTACACAGTTGCTGAACAAATCTGTGTTTTCAACTCCTATGAAAACTTCCAGTATAACTTGGTTAACTCAACTGTACAGATAATTGGCCCTAGGAGACTGGGAGGGCTGTTATGAGAAGGCTGCTGCTCCCACTGATGGATTTTGGTAATATGACAGAGACAAGCTTCTGCATCTTTCACAACTTTTCTGTCATCCGTGCATTTAGTATTGCAATAATTGTCTCTGTTTTGCCCAATCTAAACTTGTATGTATTGTGATTTTGAGGCAAAATCCCCAGCTGATTCATGTGGTCTTCCTGGTGGAAAGAAACCACTGAACCTCTCACAAGGGCTGAAAGAAGGGAGCAAATTCAGGGGCAAGAAGAATGATGATGAAATTTAGAAAATATTGGGAGAACATGATGCAGAAAACCTACTGTTTCTTGGTCTCCCAGAGGGAGCTGTGTCAGGTTTCCTGCAATTAAAAGCTGGCTAAAATTCAGCCTGGAAACACAAGGACACAAAAGTTAGGGGAAATTCAGCCTGGAAACACAAGGACACAGAAGTTAGGGGAAAAGTGGGATGTAAAACCTTTACTCTCCTTTGCTGCCTGGCTTGTCTAACTTTTTCTCTTTAAAAAAGTTGAGCCAACTAGTTTATAGTTTAAAACCTAACGAATTTTCTTTAGCATAAAAATATTTTGATCATCCTTGGGAAGCTCACTCTCAAAAAGAAAAAGTAAAAAAGAAAACAAACAAAACAAAAAAAGAGGTCTAGACAGGTATGGCTGCTGGTTTGGGCCCTCATCATAGTTATCTATCCCCCTGTATTACCTGAAAAAGGACAGCTGTTAGTGGGGACCCTCTGTCCCCACATGCCCTGCAGGGTGCATCTGGTTCACGACAGGAGCAGAAGTACCAACCTGAAAACAGGAAAAAGTGTAGAGTGAAAAAATACAAAAAAAGGGTAGAGTGAAAAAATTAAGGAGTGGAGGGAATATGGATCTGTGCAACCTAGAAATTCAGCAGGCATCTGGAAGAAATTCATGTACAAACTTTGTCTACTTATGCAATCAGGCAGAGATGCACTAAATCAAACTCTTTTGTCCTAACATAACCTTTCAGATAATCAAAAGTTGTTTAGCAGTCTATAGATGGATCAAAGAAGTGAAAACCAATTACCAGCTCAGCCCATAAAAATTCAAAAACATAACTCTCTAAAAGCTATGTTTTAGAAAGTGAAGAATTTCATCTGAGAACTCTAGAAGAGGAAGAAACTTGTGTAGGAAACTTGTGAAAATTTTTCACCAAATCTGAAATCCAGTCAAAGTCCTCTTGAATTAGAGAGTTTATGGAAAGATAAACTGAGGTCAAGTGGTAATAGAAATCAAGATCTGAGAAAGACAGTGCTTTGATAGCTTAACCAATATTAATAAAATTATTAAGGAATTAATTAATTATAAAAGAAAGCAGCACCATAAAGAATAGAATTAAAACAAGTGGATATGAAATGATGGCCCTGGCTATTTAATGTGAGGGGTTTTGGAACAGGAAAAGGAAAACAGATGAAGCCTAAAGAGAGAAACCTGCAAATTGCTACTGGAATGAGTAGATATAAGCTAGCATGAAAGGTTATTCAAAATCTTGACAAGGAAATAAACCTGGAGCAGTACTCTATGCTTGGATGGAATCATTATACTTGAAATGAAAACATTTTGCAGAAGTCTGCAGTCAAAGAACTGAAACTACCTGAAGAGAAACAAAGTATGAATCATGTGCACAGTGAACAAAACTAGAAATTCCTTTACGAGAACTGCTTTAGAGAAATCCCATTCATAGGTAGTGCTTATATCCTTAAATATGAAAAACCTTTGTGGCTTGCAGTTCACATTGATAACATAAATTAATATGATAACAGTAGTTCCTTAAATAAATGGTTTTGATAGAAAAGAAAGATAATGCATAACACCCATGTATGTTGGAGCTGACACCTTGGTGGGGGTGAGAACAGACCATGGGCTACAACTTAATTATGGATACAAAACTTGTGTTAATTCATGCGATTTTTAATGTGTATGTTTAAACTCAAGATTAAATACATACATTTCACAAGCCTGTAAAGTAATGTAGGGAGAATCATAGAATTATAGAACAGTTTCTATTAGACCTTAAAGATCATCTAGTTTCTTCTAGTCTCTTCTAGGGCAGAGACACCTTCCCCTAGAACAGGGTGCTCAGAACCCCATCCAGCCTGCCTTTGAACACTTCCAGGGATGGGACACCCCCAGCTTCTCTGGGCAACCTGTGCCAGTGTCTCACCATCCTCATATAAAAAAGTTCTTCCTAATATCTAATCTAAACCTACTCTCTTTCAGGGGAAGCCATTCCCCTTTGTCCTGTTGCTACATATTCCTGTGGATTATCTCTCTCTCCATCTTTCTTGTGGGCTCCCTTCAGGCACTGAAAGCCACAATTAATGAAGCCTTTTTAGCTCCAGACTGAGCAAACTCAATTCTCTGAGCCTTTCCTAACAGAAGAAGAAGTGTTTCATCCCTCTGATCACCTTGGTGCCTCCTCTGGCCTGGCTCCAGCAGGTCCCTGTCCTTGCTGTGCTGGGAGCCCAGAGCTGGATGCAGCCCTGCGGGTGGGGTCTCAGCAGAGGGGGCAGAGGGGCAGAATCCCCTCCCTGCCCTGCTGCCCACGGGGCTCTGGATGAGCCCAGCACACGGGGGGCTCTGGGCTCCCAATGGCCGGGGCATGTCCAACCTCTCACCCACCAGCACCCCCAGGTCCTTCTCCCAGGGCTGCTCTGGATCTGCTCATCCCCAGCCTGGATTGGTACTGGGGGCTGCTCTAACCCAGATGTAACCCTTTGGAGCTGGGCTTGTTAAACCTCATGAGATTCCCATGGGCCACTTGCTGAGCTTGTCCTGGCCCCCTCTGGATGGCATCTTGTCCTTCAGGTGTGTCAACAGCAAATTTGCTAAGGGTGCTCTCTATGCCCCCCATCTGTGCCATTAATGAAGATTTTAAGTAACACTGCTCCCAGTGTGGAACCCTGAGAGACACCGCTTGTCACTGAGAAGGGACTGTTGATTCTGGTCCATCTGAGGTAATTTTTGCAGACACAAGAGAGCATAACATTTGCTACTCAGAACAGCCAAAGCTAAAACAGCAGGAGAGAGTAAATCTTTTAACTTTACTCCCAACTTCTGCACAGAAAAGAGAAGCTACTCTCAGTTTCTTCCAGAAAAGACGATGGGAAAAGAAATGAACATTCAGAATTTAAGGTTTGACACAGAGGAGACAGGAGAGGAGATGCTGCAAGCAGCAACCTGGAGAGAGCTAAACCCCCTGAGGTACCGTGGATGCTGCAGGGCAGGGTGAGCTCACAGGCTGCCTGTGATATCTTGACACGAGGCTCAGAGTTGTAGTCCCAGCTCACTTTTCTCTCCTGCTTGCTGCCTTGAGACACGTCTCCCGTGTGCCCAGCAGCATCCACTGAAGGTCAGGCAGTCCCACGCTGCCTCCCTCCTCCTGCTGCTTCTCCCTGCTCCTGTGCCTTGCCTCGTGTGTGGAAACGGGTTTGTCTCCAGGGAGGCAGGTCAGCACAGTCATCTGGCAGAAAACATGTTGCTTCAGCAGGTTTGTTTTCTACCAGTGAGCCAGCTGAGAAATTCCAGCTTGCAGAGCCTCCCTTACAGTTTAGTTAACCTGATTCATTCATTAATGACTGCCCTTTTCAGTTCTGACAAAATCATGATAATATTAGCTCATGTACAACTGAAATAACTATTGCAGGATCAACATCTAGAGTGGGAAAAAAAAGACTTCTGCCCAGAAAGGAATGAGGGAGTGAGAGACAGAAAAAGAAATTTAATATCATCAAACCCACCAGGAACCACAAACCTCTTGCATAAATTGTTAACTGTGTCAACCAACTACAATGCCAAAGTTTCAATGTTGCATATTTTTTAAAGGGTTCTGCACTTGGCCTGACTTCTTTCCTCACTGAAATCTCACCTTGGGATATTTCAATGACAAAACTTACCCTGGCACAAGAAAATGTGAGTTGCAATACATAAGTGGCATGTATAATATGGAGAAGGTGAGAATGAGCAAATCAATTTGCTGCTTATTGGAAACTATTTTTTCCAAGGGCTGATCACCTAAGCAACCTAATTATGCTATGCATGCAATCTGCTTCCCTTGAACATTCAATATTGATCAGTTTTTTGACTGCTATATACAGAGACCACCTCAGGTGTCTGGACAAGTACCATGTCTTTCTGTAATAGATGAGGTTTACTATTATTCTATGCAAGAAAGTAAAAAGAGTTGTAATTCACACTCTGGTTTACCATTGGGATCTTGCATACTCTCTTCCCTATAGCTACGTGCAGAATATAATTACAACTCATTTTTTTTTCCTTATAATTTTTTTTTCCCTACAAGGAAAAATGCATTTTGGCTGAATCTAAATGTTTTGTGAAAATGAATAAATCTCAATTAAACTTTTGCTAGGATGAATTCTTATACACAGAAGACTTGGATGGAGAGCTAGGGAAGGACAGGTTGTGGAAAGAATCTCTCAGATCTGAAATAACAATTGCTTGAATAAGAATGGGCAAAAATTAATAAAACCTCTCTGCTCCAAAAGAGACAAAGCACAGAATCTAGTTCAGCCATCCTCACTCCACGCTTTAAATACTCAGTAGTAGCCTGTTTGAAGTCTTTCTTCCTCTGTGAAAACCTAGTCTCACATTCATTTTATTGAAAAATGAAATAGGCTTCAAACCTTTGATGTTTCATAAAATTGATTTGCTTTTCCACTTTAATTATAACAGTGCCTTACTTAGATAGGTGGCCAGCTTTTTGTCATCACCCAAGCCATGTCTTGTTTGAGAAAATCCTTCCTACTCTATGCTCATTGGAAAGACGTAGACAACACTAAACATCCTTCAAGTCAGGCAACAAAAGAAAGGGGTGCAATGCACAGCTACATTTCTGCTTGCAGGTGGTCCTCTAATATTTCATTTATTTGAAGAAATGACCATTCAAAGAATCACGATGAAGGTAGAATAGTAAATCAGTCAGGTGGGACAGCTATCCTAACCAGTGAGCTAACATAGATATAGATAGATATAGACACACATATATATGTAAGGGTACAGTTCAATACTGCCTAAACTGTGCTGTTTAAACATAGCCATGAGGTCAGACAAAAATCTGGGTTGTATAAGTCCACTGATGGTAAGTAATTTACTGTCTCAAGTTAGGGACTCCAGCACAGAAATGTTGATGATAACTTCCATTAACTGTTTTTCTGTACATGTTTACAGTGAATTCCACTTCTTAATAATTATGATTTTAAAAAAAATATAGTCTAAATCAAGGCTTTCCTTAACTCAGTCTTTTTAAATGTTTGTCAGTAAAATAGCTTTTTGGTTGACTTTTATTTTTCTGAAAACTGCTGCCTATTATTACCCTAAGATCTGTAAGGTTCATACTATTAAAAGGATCTCCTAAAAGGTTGTAAAGTTTATTGCAATAATTTCTGTAATAATATATCATAAAAAGAAAGAAATATGCACTCTCACTTGTTTTTGAAGGTCGTAACAAACACTGTTAAGCAGATGTTCTAGTCTAATATGAATGCTGAGGAGGGGGCTGAGAAAAAAAAAGGGAAAAAACCTTCTACAAGAATGCTAATTAAAATGTGACAACAATTGATCGCGCCCTTTCACTGGGGGCTCTTTAACAAATTTTTGCATTTGACCTTCACTGCTAAGCCGCACGAGCTGTAAACTCATAGCATAACTAATGAATGATTGATCGCGCCGTGTCTGCGCCTTTCGGAGCCGGCTGGCTGCAGGAGGCTGGAGCTGCGGGTGCAGTTCCTGCCGGAGCCAGCTCAGTGTGCTGCAGCCCCGGCAGCGCGGGCAGCCCGCCCGGCATCGCCGGCACGGAGCAGAAATCATCCCATGCACGGCCGAGGGTGGAGGGGCTCTCACTCAGCAGGGGGACGCTGCTTAGCTCTGCTCTCTTGGGGAGAGAAAGAAACATAGAGAATAAAGGAAGAAAAAGAAGACAAATTAAGAAGAAGAAAAAGAAGATTAAAAAGAAGATAAAAAGGAAGACGAAAAAGAAAAAGAAGATTAAAAAAGATGAAGAAGAAAAAGAAGATGATGAAAAAGAAGAAGTAGAAGACGATAAAAGAAAAAGAAAAAGAAAAAGAAAAAGAAGATGAGAAAGAAGATGAGAAAGAAGATGAGAAAGAAGATGAGAAAGAAGATGAAAAATAAGAAAAGAAGAAGAAAAAGAAAACAAAAAAGAAAAAGAAAATGAAGATTAAAAAAGAAGACGAAGAAGATGAAGAAGAAGACGAAGAAGAAGATGAAGAAGATGAAGATGAAGAAGAAGAAAAAGAAAAAAGAAAAAGATGAAAAAGAAGAAAAAGAAGAAAAACAAGAAGAAAAACAAGAAGAAGAAAAAGAAGAAGAAGAAGAAAAAGAAGAAGAAGAAAAAGAAGAAGAAAAAGAAGAAGAAGAAGAAAAAGAAGAAGAAAAAGAAGAATAAAAAGAAAAGAAAAAGAAGAAGAAAAAGAAGAATAAAAAGAAAAGAAAAGGAAAAGAGGAATTGAAGAGGCATTTAGCAGCCCTGAAAAGCTGCTCTTGTAGGAAGCTGTGGCGTGAGCCTGGCCTGGTGAGATGTTGGCACAGGTTACAGGAGTAACCCATCTGGGGAGCATGTGGGGAGAGTCATGCACAAATTATAAGTTAAGTATCATAACAGGTTCATGCTCAGTCAAACCTAATCTAAGTCCTTATCCTTGAATGTGCAGTCATAGATAGGCCAGAGGAAGGTCTCCATAGAATACAAAATCAAAGAAATTGCAGAGTGATGCCTACCCAAAATGTGGGCATGGAAGTGGGATTGTTCAGTCAGGAAAAGAGGGAGCTTTGTGGTGACCTTATTGGGGCCCTATAGTACATGAAGGGACCATATAAGAAAGAAAGAGAGGACTTTTTATAAGGGCCTTTAGTGACAGGACAAAAAGGGAGGGATTCAAACTAAAAGAGAGTATGCTTAAATTAGATATTAGAAAAAAATTCTTTACTGTCAGAGTTATGAAGCAATAACACAGATTGTCCAGAGAAGTTGTGGTTGCTCCATCTCTGGAAGTGTTCAAGGCCAGGCTGGATGGAGCTCTGAGCACCCTGGTCTAGTGAAAGTTGTCCCTGCCCATGGCAGAGGGATTGCAATGAGATGATCATTAAAGTCCCTTCCAACTTGGGCCATTCTATTATTCTGCATTTGCAGTTTACATTACAAAAATGCTCTTGCTCTTTTTGTTTGAACCAGCTATCTATTGACTTAATTCTATGTTCCCATGTTGCAACACCAAACAAAATGGCAGGAAATAAATTTTTGCTCATCTTCAGACATTCATCAGTCTGAAGGTTTCTTCTCTCTGTCGGCTCTTTCACTTTACGCTTTCCAGAGAGAAGAAAAGTTGCTTGTTCACAGCATCTGTTGGAATTCTACAGATAATCAGGAGTCAAAAATGGGACCTTTAATAGCAACAGCCTAATGAGCTCCATATCTCCCCAAAGTGTGTCAAAGATTCCTGAAAGGATCCTAAGCCTTAGCCAAGATAAGTGACACACAATCAGTGACAAGAAATACACGGAATGCAAGTTACCCAATTTTCATGGAAAAACCCCTTTATTGAACAGTACTTGAGCAGCACAATAATGTCTTTGGAGAGATAAATCATATAACTATATGAATAATTATATCTATTTGGTAAAATTAGGAACTTGAGAAAAAGAGAATGGAAAATTAATCAAAACCAACATCTTGGCCAATATTAATAGAGACTTAATTGGCTTTCCTAGTCATATGTATGCCAACAAAAAGGACTGAAAAAAATCAAAATATTGCTACAGGAAAATGATATTGCTGTCATTTTCCTGATGTTGTGGAAGTCGTAAATAGGTCATTAAATGTATTTTCTCAAAGATGTGTAGACTTCCAACTTTCTCTGTTATCAGAAGGATTTAAGCAACTAAATGTGGTTATAAATTTCCTTAAAAGTGTTTTTTTTTTAAGTACTAAAAAATAAAAAAAGCCATCCCTATTCAGAAAGCTGAGGGGCTGTCTTACCTGCTATTCAGCAATGGTCTATTTTTTCCTTACAAACAGAAAGATACAGTGATCTTATGCAATAATTTATTTTACCTTCGGGACACGAAAACCTTTCTGTTTAAGAGTTACAAAGCCATCAAGAAATCTAAAATTACTGAAAAGATATCAATGTTTTTTGCCATCTTGAGTGGGTCATAACAGGGCAGCAAAATGGCATGGTAATGGAAAATTAATGTCAGCCAGAACAGTTATAGGGGACATTATTACTTACTCTGAGTAAGAATTAAAAAAGAACATGCTGGCTTTGGTTAAATTATTAACCAGAGCATGCTAATGTATACAAACTAGGAAAGTCATCCAAGGAATTATCCTTTCTGTGACAAAGTTTATCATCAGTTCAGGACCTTCCTTCCTTGTTAGCTCTAGTTTAGACCACAGATATCAGGAGATACCAAACCATATCTCTAGGACAGGGCAGGAGAATTGCAGCCACACACAGCTCGGTGTTGTGCCTCCAGGGTAAAAATGTACCAGCCCAATTTCACTCACAAGCTGCTCCAGAACAAGCAGAGACTACATTGCAAAGCTAGATTATGATTTCATTACATACTAGGTTCATCGAGCTGTAATAATAAAAATCCTTGAAGAGTTGATAATAAAATATTGGAATATTCTGATGTGTGAGGCTTCATGGATAAAGAATATTAGATTCTCTATACAACGTACTTGAGTTAGTCACAGAAATAAATATTGCATTACTTTGAAATGCTGAACACCTTGATCACAAATCTGTCACAGAAAGGGTTTCAAAAAGGAGGCAGCTGTAACTCTCCAGTCTTGAATTCACTCCAGAGACAGAAAAATCATCATTTAATGGCTATTTCTCCAAGTCACAGAAAACACAAAAAAATTAAGCCAAAATAATGGCAAAAAACTCAACATGAACTTACATTGTTAAATAGAGAGTTTTAGATAAATGTTTTCTGAGTGATTGCTCAAAGAATAATAGCTCTCAACATTATTTCTAAGCAATACACAGTTTCAGTATGGATTCCCAGTGATCTGGTTCTTACCTGCTACAGTGTACAAAAATCTTTTGTGGAGGATCCATATCCAAATTCTTTGTAGGCCTCTACTGTGGGAAAATTCTCTTTCTCAAGATTACTTGGCTTATAATTTATCACAAAAAAAAAAAAGGTATTGGATTTCTCTCTAAGTTTCTCTTTAAACTGTGGGCTGTCAATCACTGAAGGAAAAAGCAAGGGAGGGAGGGGGATGGAGGAAAGGGGGGCATGCACATTTCCACACACAAAGGAAGTAGAAGGTATTCCCTGTGATGGGCACATAAGACTCTGCTTTTTATAATCAAATCCCCATATTCACCCTCCCCCTTCCTGTCTGTCTTTCATTATGTACTGTTTGTCATATTCTGTTTTCCCATCTGGTGGCAGTTGTGTACATCTAATGAGTCCTCCAAAACTTTCAGCTTTGTGTCCTTCTGTGGCTCCTCAGTTCATTTGCTGTTAACTTCTTAAAAGCTTTTCTTGAAGCAGTCACTCAGGTGACACATTTCCACTCTGCAGGTGCAGGGCAGGCATTACTGCTGCTCCCTGTGTTGCTTGCCCCATTCTAAACCCCATTTTTATGGCTTTTAGATTACAGTAATAGGCACACACTATAAGGAACAATATTCACAAATGACCCTGGTGTTCAGTATGCTGCATCCCATATGTTTGCTTATGGCAATAAATCCAATTGCATTACTTCAGCTATGGCAGATTTATACCTGCTTCCTATCAGTCAATGAATTGACTTTAAAATTTTGTTCAGAGTTTTTCATTACCTGTCTGAATCATCCTTTTCACACCTATCAAAATTGGTCTCCATTGATACATACCCTCAGTCCTTACTTTCTAATAATAAATCTCAAATTCATCAGCCCCCTTGCCAGGTCTCTCATCCATGAGTAGCAGAGCATTCACCTGTTATGCCCCTGAGCTGTGGAATTCCCTGAACTCAAGTCTCATCTCCAAATCCCCTGAGCTTTTCTAATCCCTCTTTGATTCACACTTATTAAAAATTACTTTTCATGCTTGATCCATTACTGACACATGCTGTAGGCTTTACTGACGTAAAAATAGTTCTATTTTCTTTATAGATGATGCACTGACAATGTCAAGACAAAAAACAAAAAGAGAGAAAAGAAAAGAAGAGCCACTTTATTGGCTTTATATATAGATTGCAAGACTTGCTTTTCTCTTTCTTTCCTGGGGTTAAGCATCAGCTCATCTGCTTAGGCTGTGGTGTCTAGACCTCAGCTCTGAGAATAAAAGTAGAAATTGCTATTGCTATTAGCAGCATAACATGAATCAAATGCAGAGTACTGAGTAGGCATATCATAAAAATCTAATTCGTAGTAAAGGCATTTCACAAAACATTAGCACCCAATCATTCCTATGGCCTAATTGGGTGCTATGCTCAAGAAAGCTGAAGCAGAGCCAGAAACACTCCAGGAATTCCTGAAGGGACTCAGGTGTTCCAGTGTCCAAACCCTGGACTGTGACAAGGTCTTTGGCCAGCAGCAGGTATGCCTGTGTCTTTCCTGCACACACTCAGCCTGCTGCTTACCAGTTTGGAAAAACACACCTTATTAGATGTGCCCAGACATTATTTGAGTGCTTTGAGGTGAAGTACAAGCAGCTCTGAGGCATTTTAGGGCTGTAACTTCTGAGGGCAGATCTTGCTCCAGGATCTGCATCCAAGTGACCTGAGCTTCACCTCACCACTTCAGGGTGAAGTCAGGGATAGTTTTGAAGGCAGGTTAGCCCAGAGGAGCACATTTGTGGGAAGTGTGTATGAGAGAGAGATTTCTTTTCTGATCATGTAAAATGACTCCACTTGTAATAATTTTTGTTCTCTGAGTTTACTAAACTTAATAAACTGAGAGTTTTCAGTGATTTCTCTCAAATCTTGCACGTCCCATTGAACCCCATGCCACAGGGCACTGCTCAGCTCTGGCTGCTCTCTGAGCACACACCTGGGAACTCTGACCTGGACTTCCCATGGCTGGGACATGGAAAGAATTGCCATGGTGTGCTTGCTGTTCTGTTACCAGAAATAATTAATAGCACTGGTGAAGGGCAAACTCAGACAGAACAGGCAAATGGTGATGGTTTCTCCTTCATATTTACATTCTACCCCAGTTAAACAGTCTGTAACATGGCCCACCAGACTATACATATTTATCATTCTTATTTTTTCTGGTTGAGTTCCAAGTCTAAGGTTTGGTCTGAGATTAATAGCAGGTCACCAACTCGATTCATGGCAATGCATTTACTCACCTAGATCATCCATGAATCATGTGAGTCTGCTTTCGTCCTCTGGAACTTCTTCACTGTTCTCTGTTTTTTGGGGTTTTTTTTAATCAGCATCATGGTCCAGAGAGTTTCCCAACAAGCCCTTTAAGTACTTGGGTGCAAGTTATCTCACTCTGTAAATTCAAAAAACCCTTTTGTTCTGACAGTTGTCATTTAATGATCTCCCAGTTTATTGATCAAGTAGTCCTTACCACTGTCAGATGTGATTATGTCATGCTGGTTCTTTCCAAACCAGAACAGAAATATTTGTTGCCTTCTTTAACCTTCTCTGCACCATAGTTGACAGCTTTACCTCCTTTCCCAGGTTTTCTAGAGGCTGGGCACCACTCTCAGTGTTCCATGTTTCTGCTGCCCTGAAAGGATTTCCTCCTCTTTACCCCCCACTTATTCTCTCTAACTCTTCCATACATATCTATAAATCCTAATTACTAAAAAAAAACAAGTCCTCCAACAGCTTCTCAGCTCTCAAGATATTTTATTGTGGGTTTAACATTATTTCTTTTCAAATTATGAAGCCTTCTTACACCATTTTGAAAATGTAAATTTTCCTTTGGAACTCTGAAAACCTTAATCTTAACTACAGTTTTGCACAGTGCACTCCTGAAGGAAGTTTATCACTGGCTAAAGACAATGTTTCTTTGTATTTAACAAGCAGAACCATACATACATTTTCCTTCAAATTTGATATTTACTTCAACAAATATTTCATATTTTATTTTAATTCATAATGGATAAATACTGAAAATTGAGACTGTGTGCTGATCTGAATGTTTTTTTCTGCCAGAAACGTTTATCCAGGAAATTTTTGAAATAGTAAATAGAAAACTTTCAAGGAAAAATTGCCTTTGGCAAGCCAGTCTCCTTTTTCAGTTGTATTTTTCTTAAAGGTAGCGAGAGGAGCTGCCTCTGCCCTTTCTATCAGATGTTATTAACATTAGGCCATGCTCAAGTTTTTTTTCAACACCTCTGGTGCTGAAGTCAATTAGTAGTGGTACTGTGAGAGGTAAAGGAGGAAACACATCTGGGTTTTTTGGTAAAAGACAGAAAAACATGGCTTGCATGTTCCACAAAAGTCTGCTGGAGAGACTCCTTTACACACTGAGCCACAGGACCTGCTTTAAACTGCTGGTTGAAGCAGAGGGCAATTGGCTTCTTCCTGTGGTCTTCTTAAATTCCCACAGCAGAATTCTACTTGCAGCAACAGGGAATGCCAAAGGGAATGGCCCCGGTGCTACATGCCCTGGGGGCACTGTGCCATCCCTCCAGGGTTTGTGTTAAAGGCCCACCACTGTGGGTTCAGGCTTTTCAGGGAGCTAGCTACTTATGCTGGGCATAGTAGGCAAGGGACAACAACATTTAGGGCTTTGAACTCACAGTTTAGAAACTGTAGGAGGGAAAGTGTCTGTTTAGTTTAAGTTTCTGGATGGAGAAGCTCCTCCAAGCATGACAGGCAGCTCAGGAGTACATACACAAGTGGCTGTTTAAAAATTTAACAAGCAGGCAGTGGAGGCTGCTGTAATAGGGTGATCAAAAGCAGGAGCCAGCATCCTGACAGTGAATGAGTGGTAACAGCTATGATGGGGTTGGACTCTAAAGGGCCTGGAAGGCAAAAGCAGTTATTTCTGATGCAGCACAGGAAAAGGAAAGATGCCAGAAGAGGATAATGAAAGAAACTGATCTTTTCAGTACTATCCACCACAGCTACAAGTGGAACAGAACACTATTTGTCAAGGCCAGAGTGAGGGATGTTGCTGTAGCTAAGAGAGATGAGAGGCTCAATGAGCTGGATATAAAATCCTGTATGGAAATCTTTCTCAGAAGTGCTAAAGGAGGAGAAGCTGTGAGACTGAGATATTGTCCAGAAGCTTCTCTAGTCAAGACTGTGGGGGCCTGACTGCCAGCTAAGGGAGAGCACAGCAGGCTGAGGCTCTTCTATTCTTACTGAGCTTTCCAGATGGTGCCAGAGGTGGGGACAGAGGTGATCTTGATAAAAACATGTAGATGTTTTCATTAGATGAGAGAAAGAGGGAACTAAATGATTGCAGAAAGTATTAGCTAAGATCCAGCAGCAGAAAGGAGACAAGAAAAAAAAGCTTTGAGAAGCAGCTGAAAAAAATCAAGAAGGGGGTAGCAGGATTAGACCCCTTTTTAGATTTCCTTTACTGCTCAAAGCCATCACTTCAGTTACTTCATTCCTGTGGCTCATCCCTCACTTGCTACAAAGGACTGCAGTGGACAGTGGTGTGGAGGTGGGGAGAACCAAGGCCACCTCTATGCCAGCCTGAGGGGAGGCTGACAGAGCAGGAGACAAACCAAGCACTGACAGCCAGCAGCCTGGTGACTACCCTCACTCATTTGGCACCAGCAATCACTGCAGCTTAGCAAAACTCTCTGCAGGCTGTTGACACTCTGGGAATCTTCTCTGAAAAGCCAAGTCTTGCCTTTCTTTCTTTCTAAGGAACGATTTAATTTTTTCCAGTGTTCTGCTAAGTCATTCTAACACATTCCTCTTCTGATTAGCCATACAGCACATGGCACAGTGGGAGTACTCTGTGGTTACAGACTAATTCTAAAACCAATTTAAAACAATGTAGATGTAATTTACCATGTGTATGCCTCTAACATTCCCTAGGCAGTTGTACCCTTTATTACAATCAGGGAAAGTATTTTCCTGCAGTTCTTCAGTTTTCCACACATTGCTATTTTTAAATAATGTTTTAAAAATACTGAGAGTTCTTACAGAAAACTAATCCACTTACATCTCTACAGCCTGTGAACATACTAAGTTCATTCTTGCATAAGTTTCTGGGTCTAATTCTTGCTTTAATTTTTTGTAAAATAGAGTGTCAAGAGGAAAGATGTAGAGAATAATTCTGTTTATCCATTGAAAAAGTCAGAGGAAAATCTATAGAGAACGAGTCAAGAAAGCCAGGGAAAGTACAAATCTAAGGACAAATGTGAATGGCAACATCAGAGGCAATTAAAAGCTCAAGGAACAGAGCTTTGCCTGGAAACAAGACTAAAAGGCTTAGAAATCATTTGGAAAAGTAGATTACCAGTTATTGAAGATAAATTTTAGCAAATCTGGAATGGAAACACAGTTGAGAGGACCCAGGCAGGGGCAAATCCTGCAAGGGAAGGAAAGATAAATTGAGAAAGTTAATTTTGTCACTCTTTGCATGGAATAAATTTGTAGGAAACTTTGCCTTGATAAATGAAATGAGAGGGTAGGAGAAAAGTTTTGAGATCTTACCTTAAGATTATCATCTGACTATCAAATTAGAAATTTTTTTACAAAAATAAAAATGTGAGTAAACAATTTGACATTGGAAAAGGAGTGCTGCCTTGCATAGAACCATACAGTACTTTATTATTTAATTCTGTGTTGAATATTTAAGTGACAATTTCTCTGAAAATAGAGACTTTAACACACAAATTACCAAATACTTACAGAAAAGCATGGTAAATTTTAGAAGGGGATCTGAATTGAAAATTACCTTCTGCCCTCCTACATAGAGATACAACATATCTACAATTTCCCATATCGAGTTGGTGCTTGATTTCATCATTTCTCTTCATTTTAGGCTGCCTCTTTTGTCCCTCAGGAAGCAGGTGGAGTGCCAGGTCCTGTTGCATATCAAGGATGTAGGTCTAGGCCTTATTTTCACATAATTAGTTCTTATCAAGTACAGCCAGTTCTATCTTTCTTGTATCATTTCTACCATCATCCAAGAGCATTTAACAAAGGCTTTAAGGTATAATTTTCAGAGTCTCTGGCAATACTGTTTGTTCATATAAACAATGAGGCTGCTGAGGAAAAGAGATTAAAAGGGCTAGCCTAAACCTAATAGAAAAAAATTACATAACTAGGAGAAGCCTACATATTTATCCCTTCAAATAATGATGGGAGTGTCCTGAGGTGAGACAAATACCTGAGTCAGAGTGTACATAATCATCACATCAGAAATTACTTTGCACATAGTACAATCACATTTGAATGAAAAAAGGGTTTTCCAAAGAGGAAAGACTGAAGTGCATAAAGTTCCCCAATGCCACAAAAATCCATTTTCTAGGGCCCCAAATTGTAAAGTGTCTTGTGTTGTCTAATCAGTCTCAAACACATAAAACCTGAACACTGCACATCATTTCAACAGCATTACTCTTGTGAGTAAAGGAAGACTTCTTTGGTGAAGCTTACTAACAGCAATTAGTAATCAAAGTTACATTTAATTCACCAGTTTTACTGGAAAAGAACAATCCTAATTGATAAAATGCAACAACAAAGCACCCAATTTAAAACATGCATCCACATTTTTAATATATCAGAATGAAGATTCAGATTTCAGGTGTCCTGAGTTGCAAAGTTTTTGGATGTTGTATCAAAGTGAGCATGTGAACTCCACACAAGGAAGATGACAATGGGAAAAGAACAGGTCAAACTTAACCCCTCTTGTACCTTCACTGAAGCCTACAAGATGCCCAGAAAGTTGGTGAAGTCCCCAGCAACTGAAAAGAGCATTCTGAGTAGATCTGCTTGCATTATCAGAGCCAGCTAGAAATTGCTTCTGTAGATGGAGGCTGAGACTTTTTCAATCACCTGTCAAAAGCAAGAAGTAGAAAGTAGCTGCAGCCAAAGTTTATGTATTACATGTATTATTTTACATAAGACTCTATGCATTACTGGAGGAAGGTTAAACTACTTCCTTTCTCTTTAGGCTAGATTTTAAGCAGCAAAACCAAGGAAAAAGTGTCGAAAATTTCTCTCTCTGAGGTAGTTT
The DNA here is from genome assembly GCF_027477595.1 of Haemorhous mexicanus. Taxonomy (NCBI): domain Eukaryota; kingdom Metazoa; phylum Chordata; class Aves; order Passeriformes; family Fringillidae; genus Haemorhous; species Haemorhous mexicanus. Next base: position 8,003,540 of record NC_082342.1, on the reverse strand, counting down.
CACTCAGATAAACTACATATCTGATAAAGATAAGTATAAGAATAATAAAATCAGGAAAAGCATTTCCTTGAACATTAGGAGAAATGCCAGGCATGTTTCAGTGTCAGGCACAATTATCAAAAAAAGTAAAACATACAGAACTTAAATGTTTTGATTCTTACCTTGTCCTTCATGGGCTGTCAGGTCATCCTTTTCATTACCATTTCCAAGGATTGTTAGAGAGCAGAGCTGCCTGGGCTGCAGAGGAAGAGTTTCTTACTTTTCCTTTGAGTTGTTAGTTTCTAACAGAACAGTTTCTAATGAAAAACACTGAACAAGAATTTTATAGAGAAACATGCCATGTCCAAGATGACCTGTGACCAGAGCTCACTGCAGAGTTTAGAACCAGGATCTAAACCCTTTTTTCCCTACCCAGTTCAGAGCAAAAATCTAAACAGACACGTCTCAGATGCAAATTCTGACCAGCAGGAATTCTCTACAGAGTAGGGGAAAACAGAGGAGGAAGGGGGGGAAAAAATAGCTCTCTTGCAGCCCCTCTCTGCTCAGCATGTCATGTCATCACCTCATAAAAGCCAGCCTTCCTCACTCAGGTGTGCATGCTCATAAGCACATTAAACAACATTGAGTTCAGCCTTTTGATTACATATCACCACAAACTACACACCAATAAACTTCATCTACAGCGTGCAATGGGATGGCTTTCTTTAAACTTTTTAAAATGTTTGTCACAAGTGGACAGTCAGAAACATAGCTGGAGGAAAGAGCAATGTGCTCTTTTTACCAGGAACATCCGGCTGTCCCTAGTTAGGCACACATGTAAAAACAGGGCTGACTTTTGCTCAGACATGGATCTGGTCATCTAATTTAAAGATTCAGGCTATGCCATCCAGAGTTAATTATATAAAACACAAGAAGCATCTCCCACAAAACAGTTTCCAAAACATCCCTCATGGCCCAGGATCAAACAAACAGAACAAGGCAGAGCAATCACTCGGAAAAGTGCGGAGAAATCCTGCTGGAAAGTTGTGTGCTTTGAAATGGAGGTTTTGTGTGATTCACACAAATTTTAAAAAATGGAAGATCCTAATAATTAAATATTAGAAAGGTTTTTTCTTCACTGACAGAGTGATAGGTGAAGTAGAGTGAGAAGCAGCTGTTTCCAGCTGTAGCACTGAGAGCACCAGTGCAATCCCACTGTCCTTCACTCATAGTCTTGAAAACACTTTCCTGCAGGGAGCTGAAAACCAGCAATGAACTCCAGGACACTGAAGGAGCAGAGAGGAGCTTACAGAGAAGCTAGAGGAATGTTTGAGTTGATCTTTTGTTGTGAAGCAGAATAACATTACCCCATCTCTGAGTGGTTCTCTGCATAACAAATGGACAATAAAGAACAGGCAGCCAGCACATGTCAGAGCAGAGATATGCAGCCTGACTTCATGCTCCCACACAGGAGACAAGGAAAAGCTTGGGTCCTCCACACTGGATCCAGGAATTTAAGTTAATGTTTGTTCATCAAACAACTTGAATAATGCATTTTTTGACATGTAGATTGCTTTTTGAAAGAGACCTTCTATACCCAATTTTTTTCTTTCTTTTCACACCACTAGAAGTGGAAGAGGAATTTCATATCTGATTTTCTATTGAATTATTTTCTTAGTTTAGTTAGAGAAGGCAAAAAGATAAAGCATTAAATTATCCAGATCCTCATTCCTTAACATTTTATTGATAAGGAAAAGTTTGTTTTTGAAGCTATCCCAGTCCAGCCATTTTTCTAAATAAATACCAACTTATTTTCTTCCTCTTCTTTCTTTCTCTTAGCACAAACACAGCCTGACAACAAATGTGCAGGCAAACAAACATTTTCCCAACTAGAACTACAGAAGGAAATAGCACATTTCCCTGTAGGAAGATACTGAGAACTGCTGTTTTTATCTGTCCAGAATATATGGTTAGTTAAAGACCACCTACCTAAATTTTCAAATTTCTTTACTAATAAAGGTGTGTGCTCTGTTTTGTTTCCACACAAACATAGGAGTCCTCAAATTTATATCTTTAAAATATCTCCACAAATCACTATCAGGAGTTGAAATTCCTGCCCTTTGTAATTTCTAGGGAAGAACTTCAACCTGAAAAGAAAGGGATTTTGACAATGAAATGACTGTTGGAAAGTTCATTTCCTGCTAGGTATTTTGAGTTATCTGGAGAGACCTAGACCTCTCTGCACTAAATATAATGTATTTTGTGAAAATTACTTGAAAGAATATTATGTAAGAAGTCCATACATAATGTAAAACATTCGACCTACAGAAATAAAAGGGAAAGGAAAAAAATGCCTTATAAATAATCAAAAAGTTCAAGGCTGCATCTTTGAAACATTCATTGGAAAACACTTTGTTTGCATAAGAATTAGGCTAGTCTACAGACTTCAAAAGCATTTTTTAATATTATTTGTTTCTTATATTATTCATTATTAAAGTTAAATGCTGTAGGTGAAGATTTTTACAGGAAGTTAAAAAGCTGCCTAAGTTTAAATGGCCTTAAGTGCAATTAGATATTTAGGAAGAATCTTGGCTTGTTATGGCTGTTTTATACAAACTAATCAGACTACCTGTTTTCAAGGCCTAGCTAATTACTGGTTAGACACTTGTTTTGTACAGCTCAAACATGTTTGACAATTGTTGAAATTAGGCCTTCTTCCCTTGCTGGAAAACTGAAAAAACAAAAAAGCCTACCAAGTATGGAGTTCGGCTGTCTGTCTCTGCCCCCACACACGCTCAGGATGGCTCTTGCACACTGGGCTTCAAAAGATGAGTCTGGACACTAGGTTTTTTCGGTCTTCAGAATTGTTTATTGTTTCTTATCTACACAGTCCCTTCTCTGCCCGAAGGATCTGACCAGCACGGCAGCCAAAGGCACTCTGCCCTCCACCAAGGCGGTCACATCTTTTATAACAAAAACTACGTGTATCATATTTACTTTTTATCTCCAACACCTATCACCCTCGTCACCAGGTACACCCTCACCCTAGACCAATCTACAAATGCCAACACCACAACAGAAGATGGAAGACAGGAAGAAGAAAGAAGAGCTTGGTGGCACGCCCTGATTCTTTCATCTTGTCTCTACAACCCCCCTGTACCAAGACTCCAAAATCTGTGATTTACCTTATAATGATGTCTTCTCTTCACTATTCACACCCGAGTGATTCTCATAGGTTCTATTTCTTCATACATTGGTGGCACATCCCTAGATGGATGAAAATCAAGCCACCAAGTGCTTTTGGCAACATTCCAAGACTCCCGAGCCCCCCCCCCAAGGATTCTCTCGGTAGCTCTGGACATCAGGAGTGATGTGCTGAGCTCCCACAACCAAGTATGAGCCTCAATGTCAAGCTGTGAATTTATACTTGTGTAAAGTGAAGACAATCAGAAGCACAAGTCAAACTGCCTATGAAAACAGGGGAAGAGAAAATAAAAAACTAGAACAAATAAGAAAATAATAATGATGAATCCCATGAGGAACTGATCTCAGATTGTTCTTCTTCACCAATGGACCACAATTCATCACCATGAAGTGACTTTCTGTGCCAGACAACCCATGGTGTCCTCTGCCCTGCAGCAAGGAATTCCTGCAGTTCTGCAATGTTCCCTCATGCCTGTGGGCATCCCTCTTCCAGCCAGGACCCACCATACTTGTTGGACCCATGGGCAGGGCAGGGGGCAGCCCTTGGTGTCTTCAGTGCCAGCCGTGTGTGCTGTTGTCTCAGGTGAGCAGAGCAGGCACACAGAGCCATCCGTGCAGCATCTCTGGACCTAAATCACAGGCTCCTGCCCCTGCTGAGGAGCCAAGTTTTGGTCATGGGGGTAGGAATGTGGTATCCATAGAAGTACTGCCCTTTCTGTGAGGAACAGTCACAAGTGGAAGGGTGGAGGGACTGGCAGAGCCAATACATGTATTTTGTTGCCTTAAGGGAAAGGGTTTTAGAGAGGGAGAAGAAATTTCCAAGTTTCTTACATCCTTTGCTGTTATAATACATTTTTGTCCACTCGCAGCTATGGGTTCATTATTTCAGCTCCAGTCCTACCTGCCAGGTTATTCAAGTGCCATACAGTAAATTTGTGCTAGGCAGCTCCTCTCCTTTCCGCTATTCATATTTCCTAAGGAGACAGTGCCGTTCTTACAAGAGGAGGCATTTAATTCACAGCCCTGCCACGGGCTCTCTGTGTGACCAGGGACAAGCCACTTAACCTTTCAGGGCTTTGGTTTCCCCTTCTCTAAAATGGGAAGAATAACAATGCATTTCTTACCTTTTATTCATTTTGTCTGTTTAGACTCTAAGCTCTTTTAGGGTGGAGGTTATCTGCACTATGTTACAGGACTGCAGCTTTTATCAGTATAAAAATATCAGTTGCCCTTGTAAAATAGTACAGAATTTTCATTTTCATAGATGAACTGAAGTTCAGCACTATCTGAGCAAGAGCAAAATGTTCAAATGCTTTTTTAAAAAGCAAGAAAATTGCTCCGCACTGCCTGTGCTTACAGATACTCTGCTGTCAGCCTCTAACAGGAGCATTTAAGCAGCACTGCTGTGCCTGGATTCCTGATTTGTGACAGCTGAGAATCTTACAGATGGAGGGGGGATTAGGGACTGCCTTGTCTCTGAATTCCCTAGTTTTCTTGCTCAGTGCATTGTTAATGTGATTTTAATGTAGACTTGCAGGTATGTTCTTGTTTGATGCAGTGGTCTCAATATGCAGAGTAGCCACAAGAAACACAATATTTCTTGTTTCAGCCCAGAGGGTGTCACAATTTGGGGGCTTAAACTGCTAACACAAATGCAGACAGCTCCTTTTTATTACAAATAGAAAGAAAAAGTGTGTGTGTGTCCTGGCTTGTTAAGACCCTGACTCCCTATTTACACTCAGCTAGATTCAAGCACAGACCTTCCACCTTCAACAAGAGTATTTGTGACTTTTTTGAGGCTGGGCGAAATGGACACGTTAGTCTACACTGAGACTCAGCATGGAAAATGGTAGAATTCCTGATAAGCTTGTGAAAATGGAAAAGCATTTGTCTTTTAGGCTCTCAACCTTGTAGTCCTGTCTGCAGGCTTCACTGCAGGTGCCACAGTCAGAGGGGCTTTGTTCTCCCCTGTGTGAGCTCCCACCTCTCCAAGGTAGCAGAGGACAAATGTTCCTGGGCTTGGAACCCATTCGAGGGATTCCAGCAAGGCTGATTCTCCCTTCTTGGTGAATTTATACTGAGATCTTTGGGAAGACAGGGGGAGAAAGGAGTGTGAGGGACTGCAATGAAGAGCCATATCTTGTCCAACTACCAGCATTCTTGAATTATTAATCTACTTTCTAACAAAAGCTGTACCATGGATGACAAGAGCCTTAGCAATTAGACATGTCACCACTACAAAAAATATTTTCCCCTATTCTTAAGACAGCTAGGACTTTCTTATAGTTGAATGTCTAAAGATCTCAACCTGTACTATTTCCTGATTAGCATCACACTCTAATTTATTCAGCTTAAAACTTTCTAATGCAATCTGAATTTTGTGTCCAAGATGCTGACTTGCATTTTCAGAAACAGCAAAGCTCCAAATCACAGGGACAATGCAGCAACCATTTTAGATTTCACTCAATACTGTATATTGCTGATGGTCCAGGTTTCTAGGGAGTTGAAAGTTTGCCTTTGAAGTGCAGGTAGGAAAACATATATTTTAAGAGTTTCAGATCCCAGCTTTACTTTTAATCATCCAAAACTCGTGTTTTTCCTTTAAATCTGTCCTCTGTCAGCTCTTTCTGTGTTGCTTCTTTCAGAACTGATCAGAAATAAGTGACAGAGAGCAGAAATTCTGGTGACATTCACAAGTATTCACAACAATCAGAGGCTTAGAGCAGGGGTTTAATTCACACTCAAATATTTGAAATGCTAGACATCCTGATTTATAAACGCAAGTGGGTTTGCACCAAGGTTTTTTATGATAAAATTTTTTCTATGTAAAGCAATCATAAAAAAATAAGTGTGTGAATCAGCTGGAATGCAAAAAAAATCTGAACCAAACCCACTTTAACATTAAATAAGTATATATGGATTTAAAAAGAGAAAATATTTGTTTGTACTTTATATAGACATGTCTCTTTACCTTGACTACCATGTGATTCTTGAGGTATCCTGCACAGGAGTTGGACTTGATGGTCCTGATGAGTCTCTTCCAACTGATCATATTCTATGATTCTATGACCTATTCAAAGCTTTATCGTGTCTTCTTCTTTGTTCAAAGAAGATAGGCAATAGTTTGGATTCTTTTTTCCAAAATTATCAGTATTAGTAAGCAGCATGGTTTAATACACAATAACAGTTTTTCTTGCAAGCAGAGGCTCATTATTTCCCACAAGGTAGAAAAAAAATAAACATTTTTCTAGGGAGATACCATGAACACATTTGAACACAAAATATTTCCTATAAGAAAACCAGTTTGTGTTGCAGAGGATACTGTCCTCAAATTCTGCATCTTCAGGGCATCCTGAAAGTTGGGAGCTCCCTCCTTAACACAGAATGGTTCGTCTTCTCTTAACAGGGAGAAAAGATGAGCCTTCCCTTTCCCTCTCTGTGCAAACAGCAGCATTAGTGCTGTGTTACTTCAGGCATAAATCCCAAACAAGTCCTGTGGTCCATAATCACCAGAACCACAACCAAAATCATTTGCTATCTAAGCAAAACGAGGAAGACAACAAACAGAAGGCAAAAACATATTCCTAAATATTTCATTGTAGCCACAAATTATCAGAGGGAAAGTGTCAGGGCTGGAAGCAGCAGAGAAAAGCTGTTCATTTAGTAAACAACTGTAGATGGTAAAATGTAATTATCACAAAAGCAAACTTTACTGAGGGGATGAGTGTGAGACTGTTACAGTAAAAGGTCTCTTTGCATTTCTAATCTGACAGGCTGAAGGTTCTCTGGAGAAAACAGTTCTTAATAAAACCACAGAGGCAAGAGGTTCTTTTCAGCTCTTGTTCTCCACTGTGCCTCTGGTAATAAGCTTACAAAGCAAATTAAGCCTGTTTGTTTGCAGTAGTGACCACGTGTGGAAGATAAACAAAAGCTTTGCTCAGTATTCACTGGCAAAGTAATATAAGCAGATTTTAAAAAATTAATCATTCTTTACTCACAGGCTGAACTAATAATCTGGGTCCCAGTTCTTCTTTCAGCCTTTGAAAAGTGTGATAACTCTTTAAAGTCGCTTTTAGGAATGAAGTGAATTGCTCAGGAGGAGCAATAAAAGCCAAGCTCAGTCCATGACCAGCTCTCAAACCTTAAGCCTTGATACAGGAGATACCAGAAGCACCACCTCTTTAAGAGCAACCATACACAAACAGTTTCTTCCTACATTTTCCCTTGAGAGTAACATCCTCTGAAGTATTTTTAATACTGTGAATAAATTTATTGCACCATTTTAAATGTGAAACCCAGTCTTCAGCTTCTACATTATTATTTAAATATAGCCAACCCTGTCCTTGCCATACTGCTTACAATTCTATCATTTAGAGCTTTAATGCTACTCAGTTGCCAAAAATATGCATATGCAAAATTTGAATGGTGAAAAATCTATCCTAACATAGGACGGGTGAACAAAAATTCCTACACAGGGTCTTTGTAGCTTCTGTCCCCTGAGTGGGCACAAAGTTGTATTAAAAACAAAGGGATCCTCCCACACAATGTCAACAATCAGAGCTGTAGATCCCAAAAGGACAAAAAAAGTAAAGTTGATAAGAAATATTAGATGCAAAATATCCCAAATGCAAACCTTCAGGGCTACAAGGAGTTCTGGAGTAACCAGTAGCAATCTGTACTTCCACTTGTTTCCACTCCACAACAATAATTCTGAAATCCCTGCTCTACAAAGTCCAGTCAGCCTTTGGAAGGTCCAAAAGGTCTTTTGGGAGAGAAATGTTTCATCAGTTCAGCCTGTTCATTTGGGAACAGGCAGTTTGATGTTCTGAACATCATTTGTTTCTTCCTTTCCCAGTCCCCAAGGTCCAGAAGAGGTTTTGAACCACAAAATCAGTTGCTCATGTGATAAAACACCAACACTGCTCTTGAAGAATTATCATAGCTCAGCAACAGGTGTTTGGCTGATAAATCTGGTGACATTTCCTCCATGGTTCTACTGCTCTTTCTCAGGCAAAGATCCTACTGAAGTTAAATGGACCTATGCTCTGGTAAAGATGGTTGCTCCTAATTTAGCAGCTGTGCCTGTGTCTGAGGATTAGTGGTTTGTTTGTGGCATCTTAATCACATTTTCTGATATGATTAAGGAGCCAACCTTGTCTTAAGTTTCAGGGCCATAATGCCCTATTGATTTTGAAGCAAACTCCCCATTGATTTCAGTAGGAAACTCTAATTTTAAAAGAAAAAAAAAAAAGTAACAATAATCAATGGTATATTATGGCCCTTGGAAGGTAAACAGGACAGGAAAAATCATTTGAAGATGTTTCAGGCATTACAAAGGGATTTTGTTTCAAAACATGAAAAAAAAGACTACTGCATTGTCTGGACTTTCTAATTGATTTCCAGGTTCAATGAAGTACAAACATGCAATGTTCATACCTGCCTGGGGGAAAGATAATAAAACCTGCTCAAGTTATGGTGCCAGGCATGTCCAGTGCACAGCTATAACAACAGCTCTATGGTTGTGGGGGCAGAGCAGGACTGTTGTTTTCTCCAGATCAGTGATTCACTAGACTTGGTCAGAGAAAATATCTTTCCTCTAACACACATTCTCTGGGAATTTTAAAGTTTATTTGGGTTTGGCTTTGAGGTTTGGGTTTTTTTTTTTTTTTTTGTCTTTTTACTAGAAATAAATTTCTACTAGTGCACAGTGTTTAGGTTTAGAATAGATTTCTTTAAGCAAGATAAAATAATACCAAACCCTAATAAAAATAGATAAAGCCTTCAATTTTTATTACTGTAAGATGTTTCCAAAGGAAAGGGGGGAAAAAAGGTAGTTTATTAAAAAGAATCTTGCATGCTTTCCCTGCAACTTCCTCTCCCTTGATCCTGTGAGAACACTGTAATGAGGAGCTACCAGACCCCAGCAGAGACTAGTTCTCCTCTCCAAGAGCATCTCTGAACCTCTCTCTCAAAGACCAGCAAAACTTTATGGTGCATTAGCCTGTCAAATAAAATCTCTAATATATGCTCTTCAGCTCCTTGTTCATGTGGTGCTTAGCTTTGCTGCACTGTGACTGTCCTCAGCAGGTTCTTTTCACGCCAGTGCAGGTAATTTATTGTGATTACTAGTGCTGTAAAAGCACCAGAGCCAAGTGGATGGAGCCATCCATCCCACCCAGGAGCAGCGGGATCGTCCCTAACCAAGTGTGGAGAACAAGGAGAGGCAGCCTGGGCCGACCTGCAGCCAGCCATGTGTGCTGCAGCAAATAGCACTTAGACTCTGGGGTGAGCCCCTGCTGACACCTCCTCCCTCCTTTTGCTGCAGTTTCCACTCTCACACAGGCTGGAAGAGGGGCTGGAGCACTGCCCAGGTCACTCTTTGCTGCATCTGCAGCTGATGAGCACAGTTAATCCTCTGTGTACAGACTGGGGTCAGGGCTGCCAGAGTACAGCTCTCTCTCTAAAGCTGAGCATTTCAGCTGCTACAGTCTGAAAGGAAGGACTGAGGTCTCTTGATGGGACTATAATGGACAAACTCTCTGGGTATTGACACTGGTAGGTCTGCAACACGCTCAGCAGTAGGTCACATGTTACTTCTGACAATGTCAAACGGCATTATCCCCTCCACTTCCCTTTCTTTATTTGTGCTTGGATGGAAGATATTTGATCTTCCTTAGGAAGATCAAAGTCACATTCAAATTACAGCAAGAGAGGAGGTGTGTTCCTTTCCTGTCCTGGTGTGGTAGCAGCAGTGAAAATGTGAAAGAAAGGGAAGAGCTTTCTAAAGATCCCACATCTTTGCTTCCCTCTTCCCCATCTATTGTATTTGCAGGGATGCCCTAATGCAGGCAGGAATGATGCCTCTGATTCTATGTTCTGAGAAGGCTAATTTATTACTTTGTGATACTATATTATATTAAAGAATACTATACTAACTATACTAAAGAATACAGAAAAGATTCTTACTGAATGCTGAAAAGATAATAATGAAAACTCGTGACTCTTTCCCGAGTCCCGACACAACTTGGCCCCAGCTGGCCAAAGAGTCAAAACACCTCACACCAGAATCTAATTAGTTAATCACCTTTGGGTAAACAATCTCTAAACACTTTTTAGATGAGCACCACACAGGAGAAGCAAATGAGATAAGAATTGTTTTCTTTTTCTCTGAGGCCTCTCAGCTTCCCAGGAGAAAAATCCAGGGCAAAAGAATTTTTTTAGAGACTTTGAATGCTACACCCATCCACCACCCCTGAAATCAACAGCAAAACACTTTAAACTCTGTAAATTGTACAAAGGGAATAAACAGCAAATAGAGCTATTAGAAATTTGGCATGTTTTGCTTTTTTTTGTGTCAGACTTGAGAGTAAGTCAGGAAAGATTTTTTTTAAATCCAAAAATGCAGTGAAAGAAGGAATTGATCTAAAAGAATAACTGATTGCTAAAAATGATAGTTCTGTGCAATCAGCTCCACCCTGTGAAAATACTTGAGCACTCCTGTGAGTCCCTGTGATGGATTCTCTCCCTGCCCCGAGGGAAACAATTCCTGCATCTACCCTGTCACCTTCTCTACCTTCCAACCAGCTCTCCCAGCTGCCCAGAAAGGACCCTCCATCCCACATTTCCATGGAATTGCTTCCCTAAGAAAACACACAATCCTCAAAACAGGAAAGAGAGAAAAAATTACTTTTCTAACACAATGGTGACGAAGGAACCTTCACAGACCGTTCCTCAAATGCTCTGTGCTGAGTGTTCAAGGAGAAAATAAAAATGATTGAGATGTTATTTTGTCTCAAAGTGAGGCTGGGAATGCAGCAACATCTCCAATAAAATGCTCAAGGGGGTTTTCAGCTTGCAGTCCTGGCACATATTCATGATCAATGAATAACCCATGGATTCCAAAGTCTGTAGGAATTCATGAACATGTTACCCTAGGACTGCTCAGAAAAATAAAGAAGCTATCACAAACTCTTTGCTTACAGATGAGCTTTGGGTGAGTTTTTAATGACAGAGGTACACAACAGATTATAATAATTCTGAAAATGAAGGCTAGCCAGGTAAGTAAAGGGAACTCACACAATACACATTTTAGCAGTTCTGTATTTACCTGAGAGACTCAAATGGCTCCTACAGAACAATTATGTCAATCCAGAAACAGCACATTCCAGGATAATGGTGTTCTAAGAAAAGAAAAGGAAAAGCATGTGTAAATATTCAGAATATCCCTCACACCACAAGAACCCAATTGAGAATTCATACTGAAGCTGTGTCCTGAATGCATTGCCCCAGAGACTGGCCTTTCCTGTGGCTCTGAGATCAGCTGAAAGCCAATTACAATGTGCAAACCCAGGGAAAAAGGAAATTCTTTTTTGTTATTCAAAACAGAATTCCTCTGTAACTCTGGCTGTAAAGTGACTTCTTGAATTTCTTTACATTTCAAATGTATCTGCTTCCTTGACTAGTAGTGTTCAGTGTTTAATAAGAGGAAGAAAAGGTGATTCTGCTTTTCAAAAGGCTCCTGTTATAGGTGGTGAATTTCAAAGCACTCTACTTGTTTCTGCTGTTATTTTTGAGTGTGAATGTCACAGAATAATTCTGCTGTTATTTTTCCATGTTTTTTCTTGAGTTAAAAGACCTGACTGCTATACATTCCAAGGCTGCTGATTTCCACTGCACTTCTTAGGCATTCAAACTTGCATTATTTATTATGCTTTGTCTGCTGCCTTCAAACCTAGCTGTTTTCTTCTTAAATACTAAAGTAATATAAGGAACTTTTAGGTATGTTTTATACTTAAAACAATATCATATGGCACACAAAGTCCCTGTGTTGTCAAAGGACTGCAACTCACAGACCAGCTTTGTTTTCTTATTTCAGTTTGGCTCTAAGCTGAAGCACTTAGACATGAATTCTGTTGTACTGTTTGCATTTGAAAATCCCAGAGAAACACTTCCAAGTGTATATGTAATCAAATGTGATTATCAAATGTCTCTGTTATCACACCAGATTGTCTAACTGAAAGATCATGCAAGCTAGTGTCTGAAGCAAAGGACAGGTTAGTGAAACACAATAAAACAAATGAATCAGAAGAGCTGCCCCATCACACAGATTCTGTCACTGAACTGAGGTGACACAGCAACAACAAAACTGTCTTCAAATAACCCACCTGAGTAACATCATTGATTCTCCAGTTCAAAATGATGCTGCTCTTTGGGGACTGGTGCTCAGAACATCAAAAGTGCTCTCTTCAAAAAGGAGAACTCATGTGGCTGAAACAATTCTGAGACCCCAAAAGACCTTTCAGCCTGGGGAGGAGCTGGATGCTATTTGCTGTGCAGTTCAGGGATTTGCAAAGGAGGCTCCCCTGGGGTCGAAACAGTGGGATAAGCTGCCCATGGCCATGGGCTTGGCCACCTGGGTGCAGGGCACTGTAAGGAAGCTCTGCAGTGGAGGAGGTTGGCTGGCTCCAAAGACAGACAAGGCAACCAAAAGGTGCTTGCAATAAGAAAAAAGTCTCCACAAACCGAGGTCATGCTTTCAAGGGAGCACTGTCAGTTTTCTTTCTTTTCTTGAGGTTCTGGGCATTTTAAATGGGCTCTGGCAGAAGAATGACAGGTATTGGGCTTAAGCTCTTACTCTCCTTTATAATATATGAGAGATATCCCTGGAATGCACATATTCACAAGTAGAAATCAAAGCTTACCACTGCTTGGGCCTCACATGGGAATCCCCTGACCCTTCTGAAAGACAGAGCAGTGCAGCCATGGGAGATCACCTGGATGGATTTTTGTTGCTTGTTACAGGAGAGGGTAGAGTTCTTTTAAATCCATTTCCCTAGACTTCATATTACTCAGAAACCAAAGTGTCAAAGAGGTGATAGCTTATAGGTCAGTCTATTTATTTCTGGTTATTTCTTGCTATTTTTTCTGCATATTTATGTGTTAATTAGGAAAACATACAGTCAAACATCACAAAACTTGTGAAGAACCTGGCACCCACTAAAAAACTCCCCTACAGTGAAATTTTAAATGAAGAAGTACCTTATCAAAAGCAATAACTTGTAAAGCACCTATCAGTACCAATAACTTGTAAAAGAAGGAAAAAAATTACTTTCCATAGAGAGACTCCTACAGTAAGAACTAAAGGGAATTTTTGACAACTTCATTCCCCTTCCCTGGATGCACAGTGTCTAGTCATTGCAATGCACATAACAAGTAATAAAAATGTAGATGGGTGATACAAACAAGATATTCTTTAAGGTGTGACATTATCCTTATTTGTCATTGATATTGAGACAGAATAAGCATTTCCTCATTGACAAATGAAAATAATTTTTATGACAAAAAGAAGAAGGGATAGAGAAAAATGAATTACTTTTCATTAGAAAATTACTTTTCTTCAGAAGGAAAGAATTTTTTACCTAAGATACCCATGTTCCATGATATGAAAGAATAATGAGTATTAAATCTGAAATAGCATTCAGATTTTATTATGGCATAGATTCTAATAGGAAGGGATTTCATTCTGATCCTGCAAAGCTGTACATTAGACTATCCTCTTCTTTCAAAACAAGCTTTAAAAAAAGTGAAGAAAATTTCAGATTTTTAAATGTTAGCTATGTCTTAAAAGAGGGGCTGGCTAGAACTCTACCGTTGGGTAGAGCTGATCTGGTAAGGCCTATTTCTCAGAATTATACAGCAACATGCAAACCCCTGGGGACACTGATTCTATTATATTTTATTGTTCCTGAGTTCAGTGAATTTTTTTAAGGGACCATTTTACCAATCAAGCTAACAGCAGTTCTGAAAATGTTGTAGTAATCTGTATTCTTTATTAAGCATATATTTGCTGACTAAACAAATGGTTCTTGTTTATTTCCATAGGATAACAGCTCTGGTGCTATATTTGTCTGCAAGTCTGTTGCATGATTTGCTGCCATGGAGGACTGAGAGTTTTGGCACTAAGATCCAACTGCAGAACCAAACCTCAATTCCACAGAACCCACCTGATCACGCCCATAAAATGATTGTGTTCTGCTGTTCTTCATTAACAACGCTGAACATTTAAGTCTATTAAGATGCATTTCAATGCCTCGGCCAAATGCAAATGCCTTTCAACCTTTTCAGAGCAGTAAGATTTATCACAGTGTTTAAAGAATGATTGTGCCTCCTTCCTTATACAAACAGAATTTGTTTTCATGGGTACCATTCCCAGCAATTTAGCAGCTATAATTCAGTGGGCTTGATGTACTCCTGTAAATATTTGTGATGGAACTTGAGTAACAGCCCTGGCACATCTACTTTGATTTACTGAGAGATACTTGCAGGAATGCAGCCACAAATCACACAGCAGTTCACATTGCTAATTAGGGAAGTAATTACACAGGTAAAACACCATACAGTGCAGAGAGCAGCTCCTGTCTGCATCTCCTGTTACCAATAAGGATGTTGTTTTATGGTGGCACATGGAGTGACAGGTATGGCAAAAGGTAATGTTTGTGAGCACATTTTCATCCCTGCTCTTGCATGATTACATCACAGAAAATAGGTTGCAGAATTAATAAACTGATTGTGAGCAGGCAAATGTGCCCTAGCATATGCAGATCTGAGAGGAAATGAACTTTCAAATCCAAGTTCAGCTTGCATTAAAGTTTGTGTAGGCCTTTAAACTTAAAGGATTTTTGCTAAATTTGATTGAAAATAGTCTCTGCTATTGGTGCATTAAAACACCCCTCAAATCACAGCAAAAAACATAACACTGCAATCAATTCTTCTGTTTGTGACCATCCATTCCCTGTAGCCAGCACCACCCCAATAGGGTGGCAAAAACTGCTACAGCCTCTGCTTCTTCCACCTGCTCCTTGTGCCACCCTTCATTGAGACAGATTAAGAACAGCTCCACTGAGTACAGCAGTTAGGGGAAACACATATGCAGTAAGTCCACCCCACCACACCACTAATTACTACACAGAGATGAAGGCAAAACACTTTCCTGGGCCAGGGCACTGCTGGAGACATTTGCCAGTCACTGGCAGGGCTGGAGAGTGCAAACTAATCCACAAGAACACAACACTAAAGGACAAAAAAATAAATTACGACACTGATCTCATTGGTTCAGTATTGATGTTTTTTCCACTTATGGGTACCCCAAATTACCTGAAACCTTTAATAATACTTTTCCAATAAGAAAATTCTCTCATGTAAAAGAATTGCCCAGAACTGGAATGCCCAATTACATATCTCTCTAAACTACATGCTCATTTATGTTTTTGTCAGCCTCAAATCTGAACATTAGTAAGATTCTGCAAACTGGCAGGCTATTAGACTGAGTAAGGCTGTGTCTGTTTCACTGAAGAATCCCTTTGAATTAAGTCTCTCTGGATGTGAAACAGTAATCTGAAGTCAATAGATACCTGGAGGTATTTCTACCCCTCTACAGCCTACAGAACAGGCTATTCCATTTATTTTCCTTACACCCTGAAAGAAATATGTCTTACAAACCTACAGGACAGGCTACATAATGCCATCCCTACAACCCTGAAACCCTCCTGTATGGTTCAAGCATGGAAAATACTTGAATAGAATTGGAAGAAGGAAAGATGCATTGGGTAATAAAATTAAGTTAGTGCGATATATGAGCACCAGGAAGACTGTAATTACTCAGCAGTTCTTTGAGAAAAATCTCTGCCTTCATTTTCAACTGCCAACTTTCTAGAATTGTTGTGGCAAAATTACCCTTGCAGATAAATATGGTTAGTCACCTAAAATATATTTCTGTATTAAGAAGGCTGCAGACTTTTAAGGTATAAAATTTTAACACAGAGTTAGGTATATTACCAGCTAGTCAGAAATCATTTCCCTAAATGTCTTCAAGCCCCAGACTGACTTCTCCAAGAGAAAGATCTTCAGCTAATCCTCCTCACAGTTATGAGGTCTCTGGGACAAAAGCCTGTTTCTAATTTGGGATGTGTAGTGCCATTCTCTGGAGGATCCAGCAGTGCCAGGGCATCAAAGAGGAGCCTGGCTGCCCTCCACCTAAACCAAAGATGAAGCTACCCCTTCTTCTAAGCCTTCCCACCCTCACTGCCAGGTCCTCCACCCTTGGTATCTTTCAGGAAAGGCTGGTTGCTGCAGCAGCTTTGAGCCAGGCTCCACAGAGGGGCACAGAAGGACCTCACAGACCAGTTCAGAGCCCTCCTTCTGCTCTGCCTTGGGCATGCAGATAAAACCAGCAGCTGGCAAGGAATATTCTAAGTCCATGAGAAGGAAACAACTTCTCCTTTCACTGACAGGAAAGGTCTCATGTGCTGAAATAATCTGATCTGCAGAGAGGTGAAGGCCCTCCTGCCATGGTTTGGGTGCCCAGCAGCCTCTGTGAAGGTCAGGCACCAAGGCTTTCTGCAAACCTACTGCCACACCTGTCAATGTGATTTGAAGCAGAGACTTCAGGGCAGGCATCTGAAAAGCTCCTGCCAGAGCATAAACACATTTTAGCTTGTGCCACTTGAGCTGGTCTGAAAATCCATATTGTTCTGCAAAGTCTTGTTTTGGAGAGCTGGTAAACAGCACAATGCTTTTTACTTGTATTTAGAATCTGTTAGTCCAAATAACTTCATCATTTTAGAAGCAAAATTCATACACAGCCCTCCTTCTGTGAAGCTTTCATTTACTGGATCAGAATTACAAGGTGCCTTATGTCTGGGACAATTTCAGGAACAGGTATTTTGGCTAAACATACTGAGGAAAATGCTTGTATTGGATAATTCCACACAAGAACATTAACTGCATGGGAAGCCATCATCCTCTGTGGTCTGGCTTTAACCTGAAAGTGAGATATTTTTTTCCTGGATGTAGCTTGCTGTTCTTTTTTGCTAATGTCAGGTGGCTCTGTTGGCCTTTTTTTTACACTTGATACCTAAACTTTTTTTTCCATGGTGGAATAGGCAAGAAAACATGAAATACACATTATTTTACAACATGATATCCAAGGCTTTGGCCAAGCCTTCCTTCTATTTTGCAGGATTCCAGGACAAAGTGAATTTGAGTGAAAGAATCACGAATGACTAAAAAGATAAAACTTACATGCAATATGAAACTAGGTGCTAATACATACAATTATCTTTTTCCCCTGGTGGTATTTGATGGACTCCTACTCTGGCCTTTCAAACTATTCTAGTTTTCTTACCCTATCTGCACATAACCTATAAATGTGTACAGGACTATTTACAATAAAATTGTCTGTGGTCACTCAGTATAGGAGTACTATTTCAACTTGAAGTCTGTCTGCACTGCATATGACCCAAAAAAGGAAGGAATCTGAATGAAAATTACACATTCAACATTGCTTCACAAGGTTTCCTAAGTCATATAATTGCATCAGTGAACACTGAGCTAAAGCTACAGTAGCTGCTATTAATTCAGTCACAGAAACACTCGACTCAAGTGGGTCCTCTGCCCTGCCATCCCTTCCTAAATGTGTATTATTCAAGCTCAATAACTAATTTTGCTGCAATAGTGCAGAAGCCTTCTGATATCTGCTTAAAGTCATTACAGCTCTCCAGAGCAGACATCATATTATTATCATTTTTAAAACAAAAATCATAGCCATGACCGAAGTGAAAGTTTAATACTATGACCTTAAAGGATGTTACAAGAGATGACTCCAGATTTATATTATTCCCTGAGAATTTATCAACCTTTATAAAAAGGAACTGTTAAAAACTTGTTCAGCAAAGATTTTCAAATTCCGCCCCACATACCATCTGAATGGAAAAAGTGCCTGAGTTAAAAAATATTTTACATTGTATGATCTTCAAACTCTGAATAACATATATAAAATGCACTGGTTAACCTTGGCTAGAGATTTTAAATTTCCAGCAACAGAACTGGCCAGTAGGTATCAGTACACACTACCAGATGGAGATTTTTACATTTATGCATAGAGGCACTGGAAAGATTTGAAGTTTTCCTTGCAGGCTGTTCCACATGCTGACTGCAGCACAGAGTTTTACTGAGGCAAATGTAAGAGGTTATGAAAATGAGGTGTGCTTGAATCCCTTTAAGGATGCCTGAGCTGTTTTGCAGACCTGCACTTGGTCAGGGGTATAAAATTTAACCCTCAGAAAAATGGGGCACAAATCCTTCCTTTACTGAACAATATGAGGAAATTTGGCTGGATTATGATCAGAGTCTATTTGGAGTGGTGCATACTGAAAAATGACCAAGAAACCAAAGTTTTGCAACCTGAAGCCATGTTATATTCACTTTTTATTATGTTAAATTATCTCTTTTTATAATTATCACCTCACTGGTCCTAGGTCTCCACCAAAACAAAAAAAATTAGAAAAAATACTGTTTAAAATTTTTCTTATGCCATGATCTCTCTTTCCCCACATTCAGCACAATAAAATTGCCAAAATGCAAACAGGCTACATACAGCATTTCAAGTATGATGTGGCAGATAAGGATGATTCTAAAGCATTTTATTGCAGCCTTCATTCTCCTGATATACTAAACTCAGACAGAGAACTACCCAAACCCTATAATATCAGCTGCTGCTCAAAAATCTGAAAATGAGATGCTGTTCTCTGAATCCAGTGAGAATATCTTGCCACCCATTTAAATGGCTGCACAACTGGTACTACAAAGGTGAATTTGGAGTGGCAAAACAAGGTTGTATCCTTTAAATTGTAAATGTATATACACATATGTGTATTTGACCTTGGAAAACTTATCAGAATGCAACAGGCACCTCACTAGATCCATTTTTGTGTGATGTGAGTGCCCATTTTGGCTGGGATAGAGTTAATTTTCTCCCTGGTAGCTGGTAGAGAGCAGAGTTTTGGATTCAGTGTGAGAATAATGTTGATCACATGGTGATGGTTTGGTTGGTGCTGAGCAGTGCTTGCCCAAAGTCAAGGACTGTTCAGTGTCTCAGGCTCTGCCTGTGAGGAGGGGCACAAGGATTTGGGAGGCAGCATGGCCAGGACAGCTGAGCTGAACTGATCCACAGCCCAGAACAGCATGCCCAGTATATAAACTGGGGGAGTTGGCTGGAAGGGGGTGTCACTGCTTGGGTTGGGCTGGATAGCAGTCAGCAGGTGGTGAGAAAAACTGTTGTGCATCACTTGTATTTCTTGGGCTTTTTGCTTCTCTCTTTCTTTTATGCTCTTTTTCTTCTTCATTATTATTTTTCCTAACATTATTTTCAATTATCAGACTGTTCTTAACTGAATCCTTGAGGTTTATCTTTTTTCTTATTCTGATTCTCCTTGCTCTCTCTACTTCCTATGCTGTGCTTAGTTGCCAGCCAGGGTTAAACCATGTCAGTGAGGTAGACATCCATTTAACTTAATCTGTTTTGCCCTTGACTAGATTACAGCCCCCTGCAGAATTAAATACTGTTAATGAACTTTGGACTATATTCAGAAAGCCAGGCCTTGGGAAAAAAAAGGGACCTTCAGTTCAGGCAAACACTTCAGTACAAAGGTATGCATTAAAATACAGATTGTGAGGGTATTTGGGGGAGCAGAGTGATACCTACTGAGCCTCTTCAGGACCTACAGGCTCAACACCACCATGCTAGTGCTCTTACCAGCTAAAACATGCTCAACCAGGGACCAGAAGGGACCAGAAGAGAGAGGAAGAAAGAGAAGGAGAAGGAAAGTGAAAAGCAATTTTCAAGGGACAGATATTGCTATCTTGTACCTGCCTTGAATATAGGAAATAGAGTTTTTAGTTTGCAGCTGCTAAATTTAGTTCACTGCCATTTCACCATCAGAAGAGAAAAGAATTAAAACAAGTTCATGAAAATAATTATGAAGGACTTCTCATGGGTTTGCATGGTTTGGTTGTTGGGTTTTTTTTGTTTGGGTTTTTTTTTTTTTTTTTTGGTTGTTGGAGTTTTTTACATCAGCCAGTTAGCATCAATCCAGTCTGATGAGCCCATATGAAACAATAACTGAAATTCCTGCCTTTTCCATACCACTCCTCTCCAAGCCAGTCAGGTAGTTCAATCCAAAAATGCTAAAGGAAAAAAAGATCACGATCATGGTCTTTGTAGACATGATCTAATTGATGTATGTTTGTCCCCAAAGATTTTTTTATTAGGATACCACACAAGCTAAAAACTTACAAGAATACACAGTGCTAAAGAAAATTAGGAAGAAAACCAGAATGAAATAGAATGCAACAATCCCAGATAATTTAAAATTTTTCTTTAAGGAAGCAGTTACATTTTTCCTCTTGCCATATTCTGTTCTGTTTCTACTCACCCATTGGAGAGCTGCTGTCACAAGCCACCAATTCCTCCCAGTTGTGTGGTGTCTGGGATCCACCAGCTCTGCCTGTGCCAGGCAAGGGCGACACAACGATGGAACTTCATCATCTTCTGGACCCTGGTGTTCCCTGTCTGATCCTTCCATTCTCAGATGGGTAGTTGGGCTCTGCCCACGTCAAGGATACCATTACTGCCACCCTCTTGCAAGGTGCTGAAAGGTGAACTCATAAGATCCTGCTCTTTCCATGTTTTATTGCTCATGGACTTGTTTTGAGGTGGGAGCCTTGTGGAAGCAAAGGGATACAGCTCTCCCCTTCAGAAGCCTGTGCAGCAAATGGTCAGGGAACGTATTTTCCAGTGAAGTTGTTCATGGACTGTCTCAGACTCCCACAGGAGAGGTACAGCCTGATTTTCTGCCCCTCTCTTATCCAAAGGAATGCTGGGCTAGGCTGCTTTCATAATGAACACACACATGCAAGCAACCCCCAATGTTTTTAAAGTTACAGTAGTAGTACAAGTAGGCTAGGATGGCTTGAGAGAAGCTTATGGGTACCTGTTTGTGTTTTTGGTGTCCAAAACAAAGACCAACCAATTAAAATGTGCTTTTCCTTTAAAAATTGTGGAATAAAAAGGCTGGCTTGCTTTATTCCTCTAGACAGCTTAAAGTGCAGCTGTCCAGCTGGTGGCAAGAAAGCAGCTTAGCATATGGTGATTCTTATCCCCAAGAAGACTCCTTCCCTGCTGTTTGAGGATTCTTTTTCCTTCTTCCTCAAACCCAACATTTGATAGCTGCCTAATTCCTGACTGAGCTGCACAGGGCTGACTCACTCCATGCAGTGTGTGACCCAGATATGTAGCTTACTGCTTTGCAAAGCACATTCCCCTGCACTGACAGATAAATCAGTTTCTTGTGGCTGCTTAAAAATAGCAGCTTTAGCTGTTGGAGAAGTTCTCAGCGAGCGCAGCCAAAACACGAAAGGGAGTAATCCACCATGCTCTCAACAAGCCAGAGGAGAGCCTGATGCACAGTCTATCACCCACACACAACCCCACTGGCTCAGCAACAGAGCTGCAAAATCCTCGAGGCACAGCAGAGGCTGTCAGCAGCACTAACATGATTAGCTAGGGGGATCTGCTTGTTTTCCTCTCACAGGCCTGGGAAGGGCAAGCACTATTCAGCTGGAGTGCTCCCCTTAGCTGGGTCATCTCTGCTCTAGGACCTGATAGCCCTAAAAAATGTCAGCCCTGTCCACCCATGCTGATTCTGTCAATGCCAGCCTGATAATCTTGTCACTTCTCCTCAGGTGTCAGCAAAATCGGGCTTGGCTGAGAGGGAACTTGGCTACTTGTGTCTGCACCACAGCTTTTGGCCGAGGGTGCTTGTTCCACTTCTCACTTTTATCAGCTCCAAGCCCCTGAAATAGACCTGAAGAGTTTAAAAAGCTTGCCCAAAGGATATTTTTTTCCCCTCACTGAGGACAGAGACTAAAAGACTGATAAGTTAGTGAGAAGCATCTCCTTCTGCCTAACCTGACTTAATGCAACGTTTCTTTTCAGACCCTCCCCCAAACTTTTTGGCACAGAAAGCTCTCAAATATAATGAACATTATATTTTAAAAAACCCCAAAACCTAGCAGTATAGAGGTTGCTTAAGAAAGTAGCAGATGAAGAGGATCTCATATAGAATCCTTCATCTAGACAGTACACCATCTCTATGGTACCTAGATAAAATGAATGCTACCTGCTTTTGGATGTTGGGCTGTTTTTTAGGGTTTTTTTGTTTGTTTATTGTTTTGGTTTGTGTTTTGAGAAGACTGGGACTGTCATCAAGAAGTGGGAGCTGGCAATGGTGACTGCATAACATTTGTTACGTATCCTCCCTTCTGATGTGAGAATAATAATTTTTGGTTATGCACTTTGTGTACTGGAAGGCCCATGATGGGTGTCTTTAGAGCCCAGTATGGGCCTTGACTGAATAACCTGAGCTGAGCAAGAAGAAAAAATCTTCAGAAAGACAAATACATCCACTGCAGTAATTAGGTCAGAAAGGTCTGTGAGAAGGTCAGCCATTCTCAGTAAGTGTTTAATCATTCAGGATGATTGGGAAGCAAGTGCACATACTCATCCTGAAGAAAAATACTGTGGTGATTGATTCCCCTGAAAATTTCATATTAGACCCAAGACTACTTACCCATTTGATTTGATGTGCATGTTTTCTGGAATCCAGCATATTTTCCTTGAAGCCTGTCAAATCTTGAATATTCACAGTAAGCTAGGCAAGGTGAGCTAAAGGCAGAAAAACCAAAATGAAACTCCTCTGACAGGTTAAGTTTTGTGGCACATGCTGCAGACAGGAGGTCACATTTTTATCAGAATAATACATTCTGACCTTAAAAACCTTTTGAACAATGTGAAAATACTGGCATGCCAAGATTTTTTTCCACATTGCATACTGTCCAGAATAAAAATTTTACAATGGCTCTGAACCATTATGAAAAAGGTGTTTATACCACTTGCCTATCCAAGGTGTTTCTAAATAAAAAGGTAATCAAAAAATGAATAAAAACAAGTTGATCTCTTTTCTACTTCATACAACAGCAAAAAAATAAATATTCTCTCACAACATAGTGGATGGTATGACAAATGACAAAAGAAAAATAATTTTCTCTTCAACTTTTCGTTGAAGACATAATTAGTTTTTTTAATGGCTTTGCATTTTTACACACATGAGGTTACCCCCACTTTACCCCTCCCAGGGAGATCAGTCAGCAGAATATATTTCCCATGGGTACTCGCTCCAGTGGCTTGTCCAAACCAACAAGAGGCGAGCCAGCTCTAGTTTGGAAGCCACAGTGTCATGGAGTTCAATCCAAATTGAAATGCAGTGTCTCCCATCCAGTTTATGGCAGGGCCAGCCCTGAATTCATGCACTTGTGAAACTGTGTGAGGGCTGGATGGGAGCACGCCTGTCGCTGTCACAGCAATACCAACTCGCTGAAAAGGATGCTCAGCTTGCACAGAGGCTGCACATTTATAGCCTGCTTGTGAGTCAGTTCTGCTTGCTGGGAGCTGGCATCCTCAGAGGGCTTCACAAATCCTCCTTTCAGCAGCTCTGGCCTTAAACTTTCTCCCTGCCTTGTACCTCCTATATCATTCCTGCTCCCTTAGTACTGCCCATGTCAGCAATTAGTGGGGTTTGAGGGAGCTGGGCAGTAAACCTCCAGTAAAATTGATACTACAGTCACAACACTGGCCTTAGTGGTACCCAGGCAATAAACCAGAAAGGAGGAAGAGTAATTGCTGAAATTAATTGCTGTTAAATAAAAAAAAAAAAAAAAAAACGAGGGGGGTGGGGAGGTGGTGGTTAAAACTGTTCTCACTCTTTTATACTGCAAATATAGTGTTAGCACTGACTTTAGCCCTTTCAGAGCTGCTGCTGAACTGAGGAAAGGCAGGTGCAGACCTTTAAATGCAGGCTAATCACTTCCATGATGAGGATCATCATTTCCAGTATCATTTTCAGGACAGTTAAGTAGAACACCATGGTTGCTAGCACCTTTAACTTTGTCTGTGGCAGCATCTTTGGCACAATGCTTCTGAAACTGCAGCTGAAACTGGTCCTTCTCCCAGGCCAGTGCAGAAGGACTATCTGCTCTCAGCTGGCAGACATACCTTAAAATGCCCAATGAAACCAACTATCAGGCATTAAGTCAGCTGCAGATTGTCCCTCTTTTAAAAGCAAACCCAAATAAAAATACCAAATATTTCATTCAAGATTCCTCCCACATGAGGTCATTAAACTACAAGAATGTCTTTTGTTTCATATGTGGTATGCAAAAAATCCAAGAGGACATTTCTAATTGAAATTTTCTGCTACTTTTGATGAACTGCCACAACCTACATGCAGAAAGTAGAATGGGCAATAAGTAGCAGTAATCTACAGTCCTGTAAGAATCTTATCACTTTGGAACCTACAGTATGTTAATTGCAAACCTCAGCATTTTACCATATGATATAAAAAAAATCCCTTCAATAAAATGATCTGTCAAAATTGACTAAAATCAACATCTAGCTTTTAGCCACTACAAGCTTAATTGACAAGAATTAGTTATATTCCTCTAAAAGGAAATACTTACTTATGAGGCCTCAAAAACCAATATGTTTTTGGAATCAGTAAGTATTCACATTAAGAAAGAAAAACAAGGCACAGTGTCTGCAACTTACCCGTTTGTCCCAAGGCATAGTTACAGGAGCCCACACCACCATCACATTTTACCAATAATCCTTGAAGTTTTCTATTCCCCTATTTTTAATTTAAATTTAGAACTCTTCAGGAAAAGAGAGAGGAGACAGGATTAAAAAAAAAAATCTTCAACACATGGCTGAAGTGAAATACTTAGTTTGGAACTACCTGCCTTGATGCTCTCTGATGATTCAAAGTTGCCAGAATTTTAGAAAGGTGAGAAGTTCTTGCACTTACATAGGAAGTACTTACATTTACACTATCCTAAAGGAAAGAAAAAGAGAAAGAAAGGTAGTGCTGGCTCTGTGGTAGATGATTTATATATTAACTCATTACAGGTACATATAACATCTCCAAATCTTAAAATATCTGATAATTTAGGGGAATTTTATCTTGGATTCATATCTAGCAGAAAACTTGTAACTGTATCAGTCTCTCCTAAATAAATGGTCATAATTTTTATTTTTCTGCAGTTCTGGAAATGCACATTGACTGCACAACCCCACTATTACTGCAAAGCTTTAATCTTGTCTGTATATTCTGGTTATTCTCCAATGCTTCACATGCCTCTAGCAAAGCAGAGCTCAGCTTGTTAGCACAGGTTTTTAATATCATCTCTCTCCCCTTTCTCCCTCATTTAATTTTTTTTGTTGTTGTTATCCCTTTTCAAGTGCTTTTTTTTTTTTTTGGTTAGCCATTAAATTTAAGATGATTCAGTACATAAAAAGCTGAATTATATCAACTGGCAATAAATAAATTTAACTTAAAGATTTATTTCTTTACTATCTATGTGTTCTTCCCTAGTTGCCCTCCAAGGTCTGTTGTAATACATCTGGCTTAACAATCTTGGTTTATTTTTCTGTAAAAATATGGATGCCTGCTGACAGCAAAATTTTATTGCAGAGGTACTGGAAAGTAATATCTGTTCACTGTAACAAGCTCTCCTGAATCCATGCTATCAACCAGAAACCTGTTGTGGGCCATTTGTTTTGTCTTTTTCTCCCCCACCTCTCTCTCTCTTTTAAACAAGAGAGAGAGCTGGAGCAAAAAGGCATCCTTGAAGGACAGATCTGGAATGGTCATCCCTCAAAGGTGTTAGGCAGTGCTCAGATGTCATCAGTCAGTGCCCCTCAATCCCTCTTAGATGGAAGGGCTGCCTGTCTCCCATTACAAATACATTTTGACAGTCAAGTTTTCTTTCAAGTCTCTTAAAAGAGAATATTTCCTGACTTAATACACCTGCCCCCCTTAACACAAAAAAAAAAAAAAAAACCCAAACCAAAAAAAAAAAAACAACAACAACAAAAAAAGAATCCACCCAAACCAACATATGATATGAGCAAGGAACTCTTCTTCACTAAGATAACTCATCCTCAGCTCTGAAGACAGGGCTGCATCTTTTGAACAGGGAGCTGCACACCACTCCCTTGAAGTAAGCACCCACTCTCAGAAATACACTGGTCCAAATTCTTACTTATCCAGATTAGTTTTTATGAGAGACAGAGATTCATATTCCTTACTGGGAATAAATGAAATAGAAGAATACAAATTTGGCTGATCTAAACTGCCACAACACAGGGACATTCACACACTGACTAATATAATTGCAATGGTCATTAAAAGAGCAAAGACAGCAGCAGAGACATCTAATTTAGTACACTGCTAGAAAGGAAAATTTTATGTCATAAGCAATTGTTGTTTTAGTTTTTTGTTCTTTTTTTTGCCATAGCTGCTAACTTTCCCTAATATTGACAAGATAAATTTGCACCAAGATCCTTTAAAGGTCTTTGAACTTAATGACACCTTGTATTTGTGCTTGATTTTTTTTTTCCAACAAGAGATAAAGGTGGCAAAATTTACTTTCAGAAAAATAAAACAATAGCATTTTTCTTTTTACTGTTCCTGATTTATATTAACATGAGGAAGAGAGAAGCTCTTGTCACCGGTAACCAACCAAAATTTAAACGTGTGTGAACATTTCTAATATGAAGGCTAAACTTGTTTTGAATCACTCCAAACTCTCCTTTCTCTGTTCTCTGTTTTTAGATTACTCATATTAGTTTTTCATATGAACAGTTTTTCTACTTGGGATAGTGATAGCATCAATATTTCTACTAAAAAAGAAGATGCCTGTGAGTATGTAAAGGGTGGTAAAGGTGAAATCTGAGAAGGTTCAAATAATTTTTTTTAGACTTTAAAATTTTTCTCATTGGTACTATTTTAAGTCTTCAAGACAAATCTGATTCTCTGTATTACTATTCCCCCTAGAACTCCTCTGCCCCATTGGCAAGGCTGATTGGAATATCATTACATTTCAACTGCTAGGACTTGGATTTTTCCTACTCTGTTCTTTTTTTGGCACATTGAAACATTTTTATTCCCCTAATATCTTTTAAATGTATCAGATTACTATACTAAATGATAGCTGACCTTTATAGACATGCTAACACAGACCCATAAATCTTGTTTGGTCACTTACTTCCTAATGATTTTAATAAAATGGGATTACTGAACTGGCTTGTTTAGCTTGTGGGTTGTTCCAATATGACCTGAATTTTATGCACTGTCCACCAGCTACTGTAACTGAACTCATCATTGTTGAGGTCTTCTGGTCACCATCTGAATCAAATAGCTACAGCTGGCAGAACAAGCTGCAGGTGTTGGGCTTGGTTGCCACAGCTGGATCAATTCTAGCCCTCCATGACTAGCAGCACTTGAGCCCACCACGGTGCTCAACCTTCTCTTCCTTGTGATCATCTCTTTTTGCTTTGCATCTCTTCTTGGGCTTCTTACTTGGGAGAGGTTTAGAAACACATATCAGAGGATGTCCCAGAAGTAGGGACTCAGATATTTTGGTCAGAGATGATTTATTCAAGTTCAAAAAGCTCAGCCATCCGTCTATTCCACAAATAGATGCAGCAGTGCCTGAGGATGTGTTATATAACAATGATTTGAGGCATGTGTACATACCCATACAGCACACATGCTCCTCTGTCACAGAGCTTTCTTCCAAGCAACAAAGCTGTGCCAAGTTTATCATGACAACTCAAGAGTCAGGGAGGAAAACAGGAAGCTCTAAAGAAGGAATTACCATCTGTCAAGGGGCTGTGTACCTTGCCTTAAAAATTATTGTAGCATAACTGATATGCATCTTTGTGTGTCTAGACATGTCATCTCTTCCTCCTCAGTTACTGATAGTGATCAGACAGAGAATATGAAAACGAGTTTTCAGATGATCTTCATATTTATGCATAATTTTGAATACACGCTCTGTCAAAAGTTCCTTCACAATCACAGGGTTTTTCCTTTCATATGTATGGCCTGTATAGCAAGGATAGGAATTAACCATGAAACACATCCTATCTATCAATTTTTATGTCAAAAAAGATGATGAATCCAGTGCAACACTGATGGACTTCTCAAAGCTTGCAGAAACAATAGTCATATACAGTCCTTGACCTGGAGTAAAATGGAAAAAAAATAAAACATGAACAGAAATCCTCTTTGAAGTTGACCTGTAAGTTCTAAATGACTTTAAGTCAAATTCCTATCTGTCCTCTTATGGGCAACTGTCCTCAACATGGAAAGGTTTGGCATCAGATTCAGTTGGGACTATTTCAAATGCAGTGTGTATGCACAGAAATGAAGTAATGTTTCAGTCAGAAAAAATGTTTATGAGCACATTAGAAATAAAAGTGAAAGCAAGATAAATTTTTGATCTAAGGAATAATCAGTGTGCCAAGAAAAAATGGTTCTGTCCATATCTGAAACTACAAGGAATTTCACCAGCTATTAACATGAAAAGTTAAATGTATTGCAAATTCAAGTTATTTTATCAGGAAATATGATAAAGGCAAAATGATTCACATATCACCCTGACTTGTGTGTCATGATCATTCTTTATACCTGAAAAAATAAACCCTTTCCATTTCAGAAGTCTTAAAATTTGAGACCAATGTCCCCTAACATCCTCAGCCCCATTAATGGAATTTTGCTTAGAAATGTCCTGATGAGCTCCTCAATCACATCAACCTGAAAAAGCTAAAATTCCAGAGATCTGGTTTAATGTACATTTGAGCCTGGGCAAACCCAGAGGGCAAGTATGCAAGTGTCAAAACAAACCAAGTAAACCCAGGATACCTCTTGCAGGGTGGCCAACACAGATGACACCTTTGGCCTTTTTCTCTCTCTCTGCTCTGCTCTCTAATCAAGGGATCAGAGCACAAACTGCCACTTTGGGGAGGTTCAGAATGCTGTTGGATAAAGTACCACCATATTCAAGGAATCTGCCTGTCAGCCAGCATCTCTTTGTCGATACAAATAACCTACAGTTTAAAACTGAAACTACCTCAGACAAGCCTAGAAAGAATCTGGCCTGCTATAATACACTTTGAGCAGCCACTCACTAACACAGAAAGAATTTAAGACACTGGGATCATAGATCATATCCATTGCTCTGGATCTACCTTTAAGAAAAAGGAAAATCTCCAAAATATCCCTGCAAATGCAGCTTCAAAATCAAGCTGATAAATCTGTCCTGCATGAATACTAGCTCATACCATCAGGACAGCAAGCAATGAATTATTCTAAACTGAACCCTAACTGTTGTTGACTACATATGAACTCCTAAGGGGACTGTAAAAAGTGGTAATTTAAGTCACTTAAGAGATGCTGCTTCAAATACTAAAATAAAATTGCCTGAAAGTTTCTTGCTGATGCTGTACATATTCCAGAGTATGACAAAAAAAAAAAAAAAACCAAAACAACAACAACAAAAAAAAACGCCTTCTCCTTATCTAGAAGATTTGTTTAATTGAACATTGATCTGTGCTCAGAAACTTGAGGGCATACCTTCATCCTCAGTAATTCTAGGAAAGCATTTGCATCTTTGTGTGTTTTAGCACAGGCAGAGAATTCCATCATCCCCCCCCAACACCCCCAGTCTGCAAATGTGTCAGTGAATTAATTCAACCCATATGGAAAAAAGGTGTTTGTTTTTTAAGAGCTGAGGGTTTGTACAGAATGCAACAGGCTCTGTGACAGCAGAAGTTTCTGTTTAGGTGAAATGCCAGGCAACAGGATTCACTTCATTCCAGCAAAGAGGTGGAATGTCACACAGCGTCCATTCCCTTCCAAAGGCAGTATCCCTACTGCCCAAAGTTCTCTTCTGAGGAGCAGCTCCCCTATTCCTTCATCATCTCACATTTTTCAATACAAGTCTACTTAAAAGGCTCAAGGCTTGCAGTCCTAGAGGAGGCTAATTGCCTACCTGCCAAAGTGGAGCAGAAAAATACTCACTTTTAAAAACACCAAGGAGTGCTTTGTGAGGAAAAACGCATGTGAAAAACAATTCTCAACCTGTCTGCTCTCAGAATTCTTCTTCTAACTTTTCTCTTTAATCTAATAATAGCAACAATAGACTGACCCCAAAAAACTAAAACAAAAAACCAAAAAACCAACAATAAAACCCCACAAAGAAAACCTAAAAAAATAAAAAAAAATCGGGTGTGGCTTGAATGTCATTGTTGTTTGAACATTCACTTTTCAGAGATGACAAGGAGTGGATATTAATAATTTTATGACATTATTACACATTAAATTAAATTGACCTGAGTGATTAAATCAATGCTCTTTAAATCAGGGTTAGGACTTGATCGAACACTGGCAGACACATACCTCATTTCATGGCAGGGAGTTGTCCCCTCTTGCTTAGTGAGGCTGTGTCCATAAAGAGCAGTGCACTGGAACTTTAGGGACACCCAGGCTCATTCCAAGCACAGGATGCACCTGGATTGCAAAAGCACTCTGGCTGTGTTAGGACAGTATCACACCTTGCTGTCCTGCTCTTCTGTTTCCAGGTCTAAAGTCAGGGTACTGAATGCTGCTGCAGGGATCTGCTGCAGTTTTCTGGGCTCTACACTAAGGCATCTAAGTAGAAAAAAATTATCTGTTGCTCAAAACCACACAAAAAGGCCTTGTCTGCAGTGGAAAACTACAACATACTAGAATATGGCTTCAGGAATACTGGGAATTAGGAGAGTTTTAAATGCATCATATCAAGGATTGCTAAATTTAGCAGTAGTCAGATAGCCAATGTTAATTCAAGGTTGGCTTTTGCTAACACTGAGCATGATCTCTTTGAAGAGATTGGATTTTATTTTTTTTTTTTTCCAAAACAAAAGAGGTTACAAGTAACAAGTAATGGCTAATCCAAAATAAGTTCCCAGCAAAAATAAATGAGGAGTTGTGTTACTGTTGGTCACTAGGTCAAAGCACACTGTAGTCTTCCCAGTAGTATTTACCTGACCTAAAACTAAAGTTCCAGCTTTTTACTAAGATTTTTATTGTGTTATTTAGTACATTATATAGTGCCTATAAAAGCTTTTTTTCTCCCTCCTGCTGTGAGTTTGCTCTGTGTGTGCAGCCACATCCAATACCACCTTCATTTCTTGACCCTGGTGGGTTCTCCAGCACAATGTGATTTTTGTCAAAAAAAATCAAGCACACTCTGCCAGCTCCCCCAGATCTCCCATGAACACAGGAAGAGAGGCCTTTGCAAAGGCAGGTAATAGCAGAGCTACATAAAGCTCTGTGTGGCATTTTACACTCCTGGGATTGTCCACTCCTTTCCATCCACAAGGCTCAGAAGCTGGCAAAAGGAATGATTCCAAGTAAGAAAGAGGAGACCAAGCTAACAAACCCAAAAAATCCTTTGAAGTTTTAGACCCATTTAGTCATTCTGCACATAAGACCCTCTGTAGATCTGGCATCTATACGGTCAGATTTCATGTCCAGCCTTCCAGAGCATGACAGTGTGCAGTGATTTATATGAGGATTCCACAGCAGTGAAAATCAGGACAAAAGCAACTATTCAGACTTCCAATGCAAGTCAGGCAAATGTAATTATAAAAGGAATTAAGAAGAGTTATCTCTTTCTACCCAACTATTCTAGAATTTTTGGGGGGCAAAAATGGTAAGGAAGATAACAAGCATGCTGAGAATCTGTATTAGTCATTTCATTAGACATCTTCTACTCTGCACTCTATTTTTTTTTTAAAGGTTTTTCTCTTAATGCTGCCTGTCTGAAAGAACAATTTTTTCCCCATCTTTCTTTTAAAAAAACAACAGTGTATAGTTAGGTCCTAAAGGGCTAGAAAAGTCAAACCAGAAATTATAGAGAAATGGAATTATTTACTAGAATTTAATAATTGGATGGTTGAGGTTTCTCCTCATTGCCACACCGTGCACATATGATGATCCCAAATGAACAGCCTATATTTTCAAATCACACAAAGGGAATTTCCAGCAGGGCTACAAAAAGATTGGGAAAAATCACTTTGCAAGTCAGTTCACTTTATTTTTAAAAGCTCGCCAAGGTCACAAGCCCAAGGAAAGCTTAATTAAAGTCGATGGAAGATGCAGAAGCGAGGCAGAAAGAATAACATGGCTAGAAAAATCATTTTTTAAAACATATTAGATTATGTGACGCCAGAGAGGCTTGACACCATCGATTTCAGAAATGGGTTAAAGATAAGGAACCAAGTATTGTAGGAATTACAATGAGGCAAAGCGGGCTGGGAGCATCTGCTACACACATACACTTTCTAATTCCAAGGGATACAGTGAAGGCTAAGACTAAAAGGTGTCTAAACCCAGTAGGATTTCATTAGGAGCCACATGCCTAACTCACAGGTCCACAATGAGGAGAAAACAGCCCAGACCAGTGGTGTTACTGGGCAAACATTTTAATCTTTCCTCTCATTAATTGCTAGTAAATATTATTTTGTCCCATACAGCTTTGATTTCTACACCCTACTCTACCCACCACCATTAGTCCTGGAAAAGGTGTGGGTAGATTTCTTGCCCAAGACAACAAGCAGTTTTCCATCTAGCTGAGAAGCTGTCTCAGAAAAGAACAGAACATGAAAAAACCCACAAGCTCAACTAGCATTTATTATGCATAAAATTATTGTCAACACTTTATAATACTTTCATAAAACTTCTCCTTCTCATCATTGTTTAACAACCAGGAAAAGCCTCCACTGATTATGTGGAGTTGTGCTTAAAGCAGTCTTTTATACAACTGCATCTTAAACTGACTTAAATGGCATAAGGTCAGTGCTTGAAGGTGTAATCCCTGTCAACAGAGCAATTTTCATTATCTGGGTGAAGAGTTTTCATCTTAACCTCTAAGACACTCAACTCCTCTCAGCACTCCTTGTCCTCTGGTGCTCTCTGCTGCAGTCTGCAACACCTCAGAGGGGAAATGAGGGATGGAAGCTTCTCACATGCTGGATGCCAGCTACTGACCCACTAAAACCTTTGGAAACCAGCAGAAGGAAAAGCTTTCTGTGGGTTTGTGCAGAAACACAGGAGTGTATGGAACATGCCACCAAACTTAATTGGTATGGGGTATTTCTAAAATGGAGTTGGGGAAGGGTTCTCATGCAAGGAACTCCCCAAAATCTCCCAGGAAGTTTTCAGATGAATGATGAAAAAGAATAATCCCTTGCTTTTTAAATAGAAAACAACTGATTGCTCCTTTGCTAAAGCATTTGAAAATACAGTTCAGTGTTTTTTAATACATGGCTAGAGAGTCTTGGGGAAGAAGAAGAGTTGTTTGATTCTAATATGTTAAAAGATTTTTAGCTTGAGGCAGTGCTGGCTAAGGGAATATTAGATTTGTAATCAATTTTACTATCACTCTATTGTTTTCCAGATGTGCTTATGGATTATTAGTTTCAAAAAGTAATACTTAGTCTGAATAAAATATAAATAGTTAAGAATCACAAAAATATTTATATATTTTAAAAAATTAATACTTTAAAGGGGTCTATGTATACCAACATCTACTATTGGCTTATTGCTTCCCCTCTGCAGAATATGACACTAGTTCCATAATCAGATGAGAAAGAGAATAAAGAAATTACATCCACCTGAAAATTCTGGAGGACTTTGGAGTTACCTGATAATGCTTAGAATTACCTATCTGATTACTAGCCAAGGAAAGAATGTAACCAAATACAATTTTGGAAGAGGTTCAATACTGCTAAATTTATTAAACCAATTTCACTGTTAGCCTGTGCACCACCAGTGAAAGTATTGCCATTCCACTGAAGGAAACCAATATCTCTTAATAGCATGTGAACTAGACATCTGCAGCTGTCACTTGTCTGTACATAGACTGTGGAGAGCAAATGAATAAATTGCTCACAAAGATGCTTTTATTTTTCTTGATGTGGCTGAAGTCTGTAATTATTTGGAGATCTTATGTCAACAGCACTTAGCCTATGACATGCTTGAAAATTGTGTTTAGAGAATTAATATTGCTGTTTGTAGCAGGTCACCTTGGGATATATTTCAGCTCTTCCCTTTCTTGATGATACACTTCATTATATTTAAGTAAATTTCTGGAAGAGGCAGACTGAAGCAAAGGCAATTAAGGGGAGTCAGGTTAACAAATTAAAAAGTTAAGGGGTCTGGGTTTTTCTTTTGAAAAACTATTTTTTTTCTGAGCAACTCTAAATATCTCTGGACAGATAATTTGGATCAGGCAAAGAAAGTTAACTACAATCCCTGGTGGCCAGACTTCTCTCCCTACAAGGATATGTGGTTGTGTCACCTGGAATTCAGCCTACCTCAATATTTCTGGTTCAGCTGATGTGGGGCTCTGCTGGAGTTATCACAAGAATAATATCACCTTGCTGAACCTTTGGAAGAGTGTTTCAGTGCAGATTTTCTTGGTTCAGAGAAGGACTTTCTCCCTTGATACATCTTATTCATTGGCAGATATCACCTGCACAGAAGTGACAGAAAACAGCAAGGGCAAGGGGATGTGCAGGAAGAGGGAGGAAATTTCTTAAAACAGATCCCCCCAAATCTTTTTTAGCTATTCAAGGACAAGATTCAATTTGTTATCAGCAGCCCATCCAGGTAGTTCTGACTGGGAAGAAGTGTGTAATGCATAGACAGAAAGAAAGAGAAAAAAAACCAATGAAGATAGATCAATAATCACCCCAAGGTGAAGAAGAAAAAATTTTTATATTGGGACTGTCAAAGATCTGTTTGATCCAGAGTTTTCTATAATTATTCTATAAAACAAAATATTACAGAACTCTCATTATTGGAGACATTGAATTTCTATATGGAGTGTTGAATTTGTATATGGAGATAGGAATTGGTGTCAATAGGGACAGCAAGGAACTGGCTCATTCAGAATCACAGAATCTGAATTTAGGTTGGACAAGACCTCTAAGACCATGGAGCCAAACCATTAACTCATGACTGCCATGTTCACCATCAAACCATGACCCTAAAACATCATGCCTACCTCCAGGGATGCTGATTCCATCACTTCCCTTGACAGCCTGTTCCAGGGCCTGACCCCCTTTTCAGTGAAGAAATTTTTTCTAATATCATGACTCATTTCTACTTGGAGTGTTACCTAGGGAAGAGTAACGGAGTCAGGGAAGGGAGAGAAAAGAGCCTTCTGACAAATTTAATTGGAAAACCAGAAATCTATTACTTTCACTTTCACCTGAAATGGATTTGGTATAGTATGAAACTGATTTCAGCTTACAATCTAAAAGTCTATTTCTCAAACTTTTCTACAAATAAAATTTCACTCACATGAATACAAACATTTGTGAAGGGATGAACATAGAAGTCAATACAACATGGCCAGCTGTTTCCCTTTCAAAATAATTCCAGCTATTTGTGATTTATTTTTCCTATTATTTTGCCCAGCCTTAAATTGAATGTAAAGCCTAACTTCCACAGCCTTTAGGGGAAAACACAAAGATTTCTCTCCCAGGCAGGCCAAAGCAATGTTCTGTAAAAAAGAAAAGGTTTTATCATTTAGTTTGTTGAGCTCCATTATCCCTTACTAGACTCCAAATATTGCACATTCATTAAAAGACATAACCTTTTAAAAGCCACCTTAATTTTGCCTCTAAATATTCAGGGGGCAGAGTGAACAGAAAGCTTTTTCTTTTTATATTTTTCATGGGACAGTACTTAAAATCTCCTATGCCAGGCTTAGGTAGTTCTCACAGTGAAAATTTACCACTGGGCACTGCCCTTAAAACCAAAGCTCCTAATGGTGGTGATTAGGTGAGAGAGAAAAGTCACTTTTACTTTGTCTTTAGTTTTCACAGGATAATGGATACAGTGCAATCTAAGTAAAAACCAGAGAGGCAAAGCATGGTTTGATCCTGCAAGTCATTTTAGTGCTGAAAATGGATGGTTTTTGGAATAATGCCCGGTGAACTGCAACTTTTAGAAAGTCAAGAGACTGTCCTATTAAATCTAAAAGGTTGGTTTGGCTGGTACACAATAGATACTATACTCAAAGTACAAGAGTCAGATTGACTTACTTGAGACATTTATCTGCTGGAATGATAGCCCACCTTCCACTCTGCTCTGCTGAACCAACACACTCCTAATCAAATCTTTATGGCCACAGAAGTATATGGGTGACACAAGGTAAGTGTCAAGTGTCAACCCAGGGAACCTAAGGCACGTGGCAGAGTTATTATCACTTATTTTTCCCCATTTAGGAACAAAAGGGGAATAGAGTGTTTAAACACTTGACAGCAATGTTCTTTTCTTTCCAGGACTGACTTTTATGCTGTGTGACCCAATCTTTTCTCTGGGATGAAGTTTCTTACTCTGTTATCCATGGTGACTTATAGGGAAGAAGGCAGAACACCATCCAAATTTTACCATAACCCAAGATATACTTCCATAAAGAAAGGAAAAGGGTTTCTGGGAAATACCTGTTTCTGTGAAATACCTATTTTTGAGCATTTGCACAGGACTGAGCCCGTTAGCAAAAACCCCAAAAGAATGCTGTTTCACTGCATCTTTATGACTAAGTCTAAAGCACTCCCCTCCCTAGCCCTCCTGTTTCTGCAAAAAGGAAATCTGGCATGAGGGAGAAGAGCCACATGGCAGCTGAGCAGGTGACAGAAAGCTCAGGCTGCACTGGGAGTGTGCTCAAAGCTTGTATTAAACAGAAATTATTTGACTTGGTGGTCTCCTGTCTTACATTACAGAGTCATGTAATTCTTTCTCCCTGGCTACCATCTCACAGAGATAACAGTCGCAGAGCCATGTGTTGCCCTTACTTGCAGTCAGCACAGAATGCAGTCATCTGATTTCACAGATATTGGAGGTGCCACTCGGCCATCTCCATCCTCATTTTCCTCCAGGCTCAGACTGGGAATGAGAATGAAAGTGAAAGAGGAAATTAGCCCCTTGGTCACAAGTATGAACATGTGAATGGGATCAGTGCAAAAGGCTTATTTCTGCTCTTCCTTATAAACAGAAAGAAAAGCAGTGTCAGGTTCCTTAAAGCTTGTTCTCAGTTTTAATGAGCACAAGGGAATAACACTGAAAAGACTTGTATGTTTCAAGCTGCAATACATCAGGCTGTCAAAAACACTGGAATACCACATACTCTAATCTTTTTTCACTCACCATTGCACAGTCAGTACAATTATCTTGTTGCAGCAAATTGGGGAAAAAAGTATTAAGAGTAAATTAGTGTTTAAAAGCTATGAAATCTGCATTGCAGGTTGTCCCATTTCCTAAAGAGAGAAATAATATGAAAGCATGAAATAAGGATGTGAATTTTTAAGAAGCCTTTTTCTCCTTTCCACAGCGCTGCAAATACTTCTGGTGCACAGCCATGGCATAATCTGTAATAGTATCAGTGACAAGGAAAAAAATTAAAACTGGATGAGACCTGTAATTTTAGAACCAATACATAACAGCAAACAAATCTGATGGAAAATGCCATGAATAGTAATTGCCTGTTTGCAAAAGATATGAAGGTCAGGAAAAACACTGGATGAAATTCAAAAGATGGGAATACATACTGGGAGAAAATAAAAAACTTCAATTCATGCAGATACCTTTCTCAGTCAGTGATAGATTTCCTTTGCGTCTTTAAAATGCTAAGTGTACTCTTCACTAAAAGTAATTAATGGTAAATAATTTGAAAAGCCTTTTCTCTTTTCAGGTCCCTGCTGTTTATGACACTTCGAAACTGCCAGGATGAATACATCCACCTCTACCTGCTCACTGAAGTTCAAGAGCCACATGCAGTGCTTGGATACCCCATCACCAAGTTTTCCACACCACATCAGAGGTACAAATCTAAAGGGACATGGACAAACACAGATTTCAATGAGTAAGGCCCTATTTGGTTTTGCTTTCATTATCAAGAATAGGAAAGTAAAAATAAAATATTAGAAAAGCAGGCTGAGATTACATATTTCAAAATTTTCCAAAAATAGTAGAATGTGAAAAAATAAATGAAATGTGTTCTGTCAGTGATGGAACATTATTTTGGAAACTGTGAGGTGTGATTGTCTGAAGTCCTAAAAATAATTAAGTTTACAGTTTCACAATTTGGCTCTTAGGGAGTGTTGCAATACATAAAGATTAGTTGAGTCTAAGATGGTAGTTCACTCATAATATTTAATTACACAAAGGTTGTAGAAGAATAGAATAAACTCAGTAGTCCAGAGTTATTATCTAAGGTGAGTTTTGGATTTTGTTTTCATTTTGCTCCTGAAGGGCTTGGCAGTGAGCAATGGATGCTGATCTGCCAATGATTCTCCATGGCTGGAGCCTGATGCAGCTGTGGAATAGATGGAACCTCTGCTGTGATTCAGTTAGTACCTCCAAACATCTCAGTCTTCACTGTTGCTTTGCTTTACAGTCTGGTTCTACTTTTAGTCAGTCCAGTAGACTGCCAGAGAATCCACACTACTAACAACTGATTCTGTTGTAAAAACTCACCTTCTGATAGTGCTTTTTTAGCTGCAAGACGGATGAAGATTTTTGGATTATCTTTTTATCTTGATTCCACATGTTGTTTCCCAGCTAGGGGGGCAAGTTTATGTGGATAAGTTATGCACAGAGAGGCATTTCTCTCCTGTGGTAATGGAAGCCATAAAAGACTTGAACCCATTTGCTTCTGTAATTAAATCATCCATCTCAAGAGAATCAAGGAAAAGCTGCAAATGGAGACTTTTCAAATTAAGAAAAATTAGTCAGTAAATAAATGTTTAAAACCCACCCAGCTTAAATTAGTTTTCCTTTAATAGACTGAATTTCTTGCTCCTAAAAAGAAACAACAACAAATCTGACCACCACAACAAACAACAAACTGAAAGCTGAAGTTAATCCCTTAGTAATGGTTTATTCTGACTTGGAATATGAAGCTCAGACATTTAAAAACTGATTTGAAAGGATTTTTAAAATTATTATTGATTGGTTGTCTTTCACTTCATGAAAGTCCACAAAGAGATGAATGATACTTTGCCATTTTGTCATTATAGTGGTTGGTACATAATTCACACGGGTGGAAATTTAGTGTTTGTTGTTGTTCCTGTCCTTTTGGAGAAGTCTAAAAGGGCTTTTGTTAATTCACTCTGGTACCCTCATATACTTGAAAATATATTTTCTATTTAGATAAGGCTTCTCTTTTTTTATATCTGTGCCATGCAGATTCAGGAAGATCTTTGATTATATTGGTGAACCCTGCACAAGGGGCTGCTTCCAGCATCAGTGTCTAATTGATTTTATAGACACAAACAACGAAGCCCTTGAAAACCAAATTCATACTGAAGTGGCTGAGCCTTTTCTGTTCATCCCTCTAACTCCAGCATTCAATTCCAGCTAAGAAAGATCACATTCTTCAAGAAGTAATTTTTCCCCACACTTTTTTTTTGGTGATTAGCTATAGAATTCAGTAAAGTGCCTGATGTACCACATTAAGAAGGATGCTAAGCGGTTTACAAATCTCAGTAATTAATGACTATTTTTATCACAGAGAATATAGGCGACTTTCTTATATCTATCTGAAGCTCAATATAAGCCTCTATAAGCCTCCAGGCTGCATAATTGGTGCAATAGAGCTGAAAATGAGATGGAGGATATAATACAGCTCAAGTAATCCTGCCTTTAGCTGAAATGGAACAGTAGAGGCTCTGAGCATCCAGAATGTTGTTTCCACTAAGATTTAAAGCCAGCCAGCTGTCGGTTGCTGCAGTGAAAATTGTAGTATTATTTACTTTCTTTAGTATACTCCAAACACTTAAAGAGACACAACCATATTTATTGGCATTTTTTTATCTTTAACAACTTAAGCAATGTATGCAATCACATTTTTTCTTGTTAGGAGCCAAATGGGTGCATATCCTTCATAAAAGTTTCAATTCAAGCACTCTGGAAATTACCTCAGGTCGCAACATCCTGGAAACGATGCAATTGGTTTTACCTTCTCTATGCAGGAGCTGTGAGAAATAAAATCTTTTTAAAATCATAATGGGTTTATAAAGGGCTCTGAGAACAGGAGGGAACATTGAAAAGGTTTATACAGTGGTGACATTTTACGATTGAAAGAGAGTGCTTGTTACACAGAGACCTGATGAAATCTGTCAGGTTGGGATTTACTGTTTAGCACATTTACCTCAGATCTAAAACCACAAAAAAGTTTTAAAAAAGTGAAATAAAAAACATCAAACTCACCTTTTCTTTTCTTTACAGGTTGCATTGCAGAGAAGACTTTAACAAACCAATGAAAATAATGACAAAATCTTTGGTATATTTCATTTTAATTTGGTCTGTTACTCATTAGTAAATGATAAACACAGTATATTGTATCTCATTTTTCTGTGAGAGTGCTGGGAAAATTCCCCAGTGTTGTGGCTGAAATACAGCCAGATTAGGGTTTGGGTTTTTTCTCCCTAGGGAAATCTTGGTTACTTTAAAGTTATAACAGCCTATAGCCCATGGTTTGGGGTAAGGATTGTCTCTGCTTTTAATTGTGTGCAAGGAGCCTAGCAGAGTAGAGTCCAGGGGCAATGCTGTAAAACAATCATTAAATACCATTAAGCCTGTGGCAAGGGAGAAGGAATCAGTATAATCACTGTACATCTTTCCCCCCAGGTTCATCCTCACCCTGGGGTCTAGCTCTTGGTCTGCTGGAAATGACATCTTTGGATTACACCAGAAAAAGCCTGTCAGTGTTTCTGCCACTGCCACAGTCCTGCTGTGCTTGTCCTTGTGACAGATTCATTGCCCCGTTCTGCTTCATCATCTGCATGGCTGAAATGAGAACACCAATTCTCTGTCTCAGGGACACCTTGTGGATTTTGGCACTGCTGGACTGAAATGATGTGGAGCCAGAGAACATTGTCATTACTGTTTAATAATGGTGAACGATGCTCAGGAGCTTCTCGAGCCTCACAAGTCCTGCTGAGAACATGCAGCCACCTCAGAAAGGGAGGCAGTCTCTGCTCCATCCCAATGGGCTGTGTAAATAGTGTCCTGTGTAGATAAATGTCCTGTGAGAGCTGCTCTCGTGCTGCAAACCATCCTCCACGATCACTGACCCCACTGAACCTCTGTCCCTGGATGAACACTGTGGGACTGTGACCAGAGACTGCAGGGAGAAGCTTCAAGGGCTGGTGGCACCTGGTCAGTCTCTGTCACCTCCCTGCCAGAGAGTGCACACATCCCTCAGTGCTCTTAACCCAGGCATGGATGGGGTAGTAAAAACTAGTTTACCCCAGAGACCCTTAAATTCTGTATTCAGCTACTTTGGCCCAGGCAAAACATTATATATCTCATTAAGAGACAGGTACTTAGTTTTAAAATTGCAAAGATGAGGCATCCTGACTTTTATGGATGGACAGAAGGCATCTAAATGTCCTTCCTCTCACAACACAGTTTGGACCTCAGAAGGAAAACTATGCCCTGAGTACTGTATCTATCTTTTATTTACTATTTTGCCTTTATGGATTATGCTGCCAAAGAGTTGTTAGGTATTATGCTAAGAGATCGTACAGAAGGCATTGCTAAAAACTGGTTTATCACACTTACATTGAGGGGATGTAATCAAATATGTTTTGGTATTCCCTGTGGAAAAATGCCTCTTCTCCTTTTTTAGGTTAAATTTTAAAATTTTAACAGCATCAAATTTGAACTGTTTTTTTTTCCTAACCAGGGTAAACTAGGAGAGAGAGGAAAATACATTAAACTGAAGACATGAACTTCACATTATTTCTTTGGTTCACAAAACCCATTTCACCATATGAGAATTCACTCCAGCAATTTAAGATCACTCTTTGTGAGAGGCAACTCTACTATTAAGAGACAGGCTTATGAGCTACAGAGCATTTTGATGATGTTTCTGGAGTTACACATGACCAAGGCAACAGTGATTTGATTGAACAGAATGCAATATTGCCACAAAAAAACTTCAATTAAAAAAATAGAAGTGAGGAAGCAGGATGGCACATTCACTGTCTAATAGAAAAAGTAATAGAGCTGTCCTTATGTTCTCTATTCATGTCTTGAAATAACTAATAAAAATTTTGATTTTACTATTCAGATCTCCTCTATTTTGTTTAATAGGTCTTCATATGTTTCAAATTTGCATATTCAAATACACTCCTTATCTTTCCACTATCATCTCTTTCTCTGGACTTCTCATCAACATTATCTTCTTGGTATCACACAATTCATTTTTCTATTTCCTTCTCAATATTCTCCCTTTAATTCCTCACCCTACTGACCTATTTTTAGGAACAGCTTCTCATATCTTCAGAAGTTGAATCCAGTGTATACATTAGAATTAAGTTCTGAAAAGCAATCTACAGGGGTAAGAGACACAAAAACCTTTACCTGTCACACTCTCCATACCCTGCAACATACTCCAAGAGG
Organism: Haemorhous mexicanus; assembly: GCF_027477595.1. Taxonomy (NCBI): domain Eukaryota; kingdom Metazoa; phylum Chordata; class Aves; order Passeriformes; family Fringillidae; genus Haemorhous; species Haemorhous mexicanus. The sequence goes on along the minus strand of NC_082342.1, from coordinate 7,961,097 downwards.
ACAATATTGCTGTCTGGATATGTACACACACTTCTACTGCTTTCTGCTGTGTCCTACATACTTGATTGAGGTTCAGGATGACACACACAGGGATTGCCCAAAGTTTAATAGACTTCTGTTGCAGGAAAAAAATTCTGTTAACACATTTTAAGTTTTAATTTATAGAATTTAGCCTGGTAGATAAATGCAGAATAGTTCCTAAGGTGCAATAATGCAGAATCACATACTAAGTCATCCTTTCCTTAACATTAGAGGAACATTAATTAATGTTGGAAATTGTAGTCCCTGCCTGCAAGATTACATGGACCTGCAGATTTTGAAGCAGACTGTATTTGACACATCAAAGTAGAGCTAGGAAGAAGACCAAACCAGTTATCTGCATTTGGGAAATAATTATGGGAGGATAGCTATGGTATGTTATATAATATATCAATAAAGCCATAGAATTGTTATCTGCTAAGCCTGTGGGTGCAATAAATGCCATAGAAACTGTACAAGAGTGGAAGCCCTGGCAGAGTGTGAATAATCTGGTCAGGTAGGTGTGAGAAGCTGATTAAAGAGGCTCAAAATGTGGGAGGATAATTGAAACAACAAATTTGTTTTCCTGCAAGATTATCAGGCCCAGTTTGGTGCATTCAGTCTCCTGGGATCCCATAAATTTCCTCTGTCATGCTGGAGGACAAAGAGCTCTCACACACTCCATGCAGAAGCCTAGGAGGAGCATTTACCTCTCACCAGCTTGACCTTGATGTGTCCACAGTAGAAAACCTGACCTGTGGGCACAGCAGCCTGGGTCTGCCTAACCTGGCCACTCCTGCTGCCACGTGCACTGTTCTGTGGCAGCAAAGGCAGGGGTCTGACAGCTCTGCTGTCCCTCCCCTGGGAGCCAGTGGTGCCACACATAGCAGGGACAGCACAGAACCCACCAGGGAGTTAAGGAGCACTGCCAAGAGAGTAGGGAACCTTTGCTTCAGTGAGACTGCAGCCCACAAGCCAAGGGATGGAAGATGGAAGGATGCTGAGATATTTCTGCAGTTTCTTATGTCAGTTATTAACCTATTTTTACAAGCCTGGCTCCACAATTGTGTGAATATATATAAATAAAGGGATGTGGGATGCATCTCCACAGGAGACTGGATGTGAGCGTTGCCAGGGGTGGAAGGGCTGGGGCCAGCTCTGCATAGTAAATAGCCATTTAAACTCAGCTCCTGCCATTAAGGAAACTTCCCAGAGTGACCATTCTCCCTGGGAGTCACACTCCCAATGTCACAGACTGCCACTGCTGGGACTGTCAGCCCTTCACTGGGGTGGCTCCAGTGACCCAGTGGGTCCCTGCCTGACTCCCTGCACACCCACTCACAGTCAGACCAGGCTTCCTCACTGGCTCAGTCCCAGGATTTCCATAGAAGAGCCTCAAATGTCTCATTGCACAGAGCAGTAACACACAAACAGCCTGAGCTGGTGCCTCCAAGGAGGGACCCTGAGCAAAGGAACCCCTGGGCTCTCATCCCCTCACAGTCCAAGCACACCAGTGTCCCTGTTCCTCCCCAGCCATCAGCTCCTGCCGTGTCTCTCAGTGTCCCTCCCCTGGCTGTGCCACAGCTCCCTGTGCCCTTTGCTGTGCAAAGGGTGGCAGCTCACAGCCTCTTGTCTCAGGTTCTCACCCAGAGGTGAACCTGCAGCTCCATCTGCAGCTGCACCCTGAGCTCCCTGCACAGAATGTGTTCCTCAGCACTGCTATCACATTGCCCTGGCAGTACCACCCCTGGGCCATCCCTACAGCCCACCACGTTGCTCTGGAAGGACATCCCAGACATCTAGGCTGAGTTCTGATCCTGCTCAGTGCACCACATAGCAACAGGACCCTGCACTTACCACAGCAATTCAGGCATTGAGGTGCTGTTTTGATTTTTGTGGTTTTGCTCAAGAAGAGCATTTTTGTGTAGCCTGAACTGGACATGGTCACAAGTACTTTGTAATCTGCAGTTTTGGACAGAGGGAGAAAGAGCTTTGATCAGGGAGAAGGATGAATTGGGAGGCAGGTAGTGAGTGATCCTCTCACGGAGGAAGAGTTTGAGCTCTTGTCTCCTCTCCCAGCAGGTGCCTTTAGGAATCTGGTCACACTCAGCCTGGCTGCTGAACAGCAGGCCTAGATACTGTCTGCACACTGACAGAAAAAAAGTAAACTGCAAAAGTAAACAACCAGTATTTATTTGTGTAATTAAAGGAGACTAAAACATGATAGAAATATCTAATCACCACAAGAAATCCCGTAACCAATTTCCAACATGATTAAACTTGCATTGTTGCAAAATAAAGCAATCTAATCAACAGCCTGTGTTCTAATTACGTCTACCTGATCTCAAAATATTTCTGAGCTTGTTTATATCCCCAAGCCCTTTTATCTTGACGTACTGTAAAATCATTTCCAAAATGAATCAGGTAATGTGTTTTTCTTTCTGCTGCAGGTACGGCAATGTGAGCACAGGGAGGTCCAGAGACCACTGCCACCAAGGGATGATTGAAAATCTCAGGCAAGGGGGGGGAGCAATGGAGAGGGAAATGAGAGTGCTCAAGGGGAAGAAATAGGCCTCCTCCTGGAAAGGGAAGGACAACACACCGTATACAAATGAGGATATAACAGACTAGCAGGGGGAGATGAAAACAGACAGTGCAGAAAAGAAGGTAGAGCAGAGAGACGAAGGCAGGGCAATCAGAGAAACCTAGAAGTAGGATGGAGGTACTGGAGAGTATTCAAGACTCCCTTAAATTACCAATAATCAAGTTTCAAAAGTTCGCATTTCTATCTCCTTCTTACATTGTACCGTTTTATTCATTTAAGCATTTCCTCAAACCTGATCTTTGCTCCTGTAGCCATGGAGTTCAAACAGTCAATGATGGTGCATCAAGGAGGAGATGGGTGGGTGAGAGGTGATGTATGCACATAGCTGAACAGTCAATATTCTAAGTTACCTCCAAAAGATAGGGAAGGACAGGGACTTTGGAAAAACTGTATCTTTCTGTTTCACTATACAGCAAAATGAATTACAGGGTTTACACCATAATATTGGCTTCTGGATGCTACAGCAACAAGGAGAATTAACAAGCATGGTGTGGCTGTGGGAAAGGCAACATGCTTCAAATTAGAAAGACTAGAAATTGGACCAGCAGACTAAGCACACAAACGAAGAGGGAAAAAGAAATGCAGACTTTCAAGGTTTTATTTTCTACTATAAATTCTCACATAACCCAAACTACTTAAAAACCTACTTTCCCCACACAGATACATATTTTACCTCCAGTGTTATGATTTAAATCAAGTTTGCCTCCTGGAGTGCTGAAAATCAAAGGGACCTGTGGCACACAGTCAGAGTCCCAATTAGAAAGACTCCAGACAAAATGCTGCACAGTGCTGCCCCTCATTTCTCAGACAACAGGAACTTACCCCAGGTAAGAAAAAGATAAGTCACTTTCAATCAGTGTGACAACAGCAAGACTATTTGGACAGGGGGAAAGACAGAAGAGATAACTCTCAACTGAGAAATGAGCAATATTCAGCACTTATAGTGGAGGCAAACATTAACACAGTTTTTTAACATTCATGAAGATTTCAGATCTTTGCTGCAAAACCCTTTCTCCCCTGTTTTCTTGATTCTTTATGCAACGAAAAGAATATTATAACTCAGAAGAATAATGCAAAAGATACAATAATTCCTTGTTTAACATCCATGGAATATATTTCACTGCATGAAAGCTTTTTACTCTTCATCTATTTCATTTCAGATCTCTGAGATTTAATGCTTTTCCCATTGTTAGTCACTATTAATGGCAAGAACTCTCTTTTATTGAGATCAGTATCTGAGAGGGTGGTCTGTCCTCACTGAAAAACAGCAGGGTTCTGAAATTTTGGCAGGCTTCCTCTGAAGCACATCTAGAGGCCCTTCAGTGCAAATAGCTATTCAAAGAGGCTGGAAAACTAAAGAGAGAGAAAAATGTTGTTTTGACAATGACCTCCATTCCTAAATTAAAAAAAAAAAAAAAAAAGAAAAAAGGAACAAGAAATAGTAACCAAACAACAGCTCTATGAGCTGTTATGAGGAAATGTCATGGATGCAGCCTCAGAACTGGAAGAGAGGAAAACCTTGGCTCAGATTTTCACATTTACTTTGCACAAGACAGGTCCATGCAGGAGGGTTAAACCAACTTTTTGTATGAACTGATTTGCTTTGTTTAGACCCCCCTGTGACACATACCTGTCTCACAGGAGATGTTTCCCAATGTCAAAAGGGCTTTGTGTGCCTGATTCAAGGGCAAAGCCAGGAAGGGCTTGGAGAACACATTGCTGTGGGAGAACGCCTGCAGATCAGACTATGATATTCTCCTCAACAAATAAGAGGTAGATAGGAAATTCCAGCAAAGCAAGAAATGGGACCAAAAAACAAGACACAGCTTTACAAGAAGGCTAGCAATTCCCAGGAGTCCTTACAAAACCTGCAGCACAGGTTTGGTTTTCATTCAAGCATACCCCTGGCTATATCACAATACAGAGACATTCAGATCACCTTCATACTAGGGCAGGCCTGATTATAGGCAGAAACCTAATGTTGGCCACACAGAGCTCAGCATCTATTAATCTATCTTTTTTTTTTTTTTTTCCTCACCTCTTCTCCTCTGGCTGCAGTGTTTATATTACTTGAAGTACTCCAACCTCATTTGTTTGTGTATATCCCCTCTAAAAAGGTCTCTGAGCTTCTGGGGCTTTCCTCTTTCTCCTAACACAGAGAGACAGAGAAACAGGACAATTACAACTTCCAATTATGCAAAAAGTTGGTGTAGTTGCTGATGATTTATATGTTGTTTGATCTTTTATAGGTCATCTTAAAAGTTAACATTTAAATTATTTGAGAAATTCTGACTCTTAAATTGGCTGTTTCAATAACGTTATTGCTGCTGACTCCCTCGAGTGCTTGTGCTCTTAGTTTCCTGATTTTAATTATTAATCCACCACCACATGTTGTGCTTCTCTGTAGCAGCAGAAAGGTTAATATTCATAACCAGTTTTTTTAGGTTATTTTTAAAGGTAGGTGAGGAACAGTGCAGGGGAAGATGGAGGAGGGAATCGAGTTTTAATTACTTGTTAATATTGCTATCTAGGTTGTGGAGCTGATAGCAGCTCTGCTCCTTCCCAGGCTCTTTATGTGCACATCCACAAGCACAATTCCACCCAAGGCTGAACATCACTCCCTGTCTCCCTGAAATTACCTCTGTGCCAGCTGCTTTCAGGAGCCTCTGACCAGCAGCTTTTGCAATACTGATCTGCTGAGGTAATAATTGAAGGGAAATATTAAAGAATCATCCATAAAAAAGAAAGCCTGTACACACATGGAATCTCATCTAATCTTGTGCTGCATTAAAATACAAATAAAACAGACTGGCTTCTTTCTCTGGTTGGGAGGGACCAAATCCAATTTCCATGCTGTGAAAGCTCAGAGCCTGCTGGAGACCTGAGCTTCTCTCTGCCTTATTCTTTACTGTCTCAGACTGATTTTTCTCCTGACAGAAATCTGGACTTAAATAACCAGCACAATTTATTCCCTTCTGCCTGAGTCTCCAGAAAGTGGAAAAGCTTTTTCTTTTTTTTTTTTTTTTTTTTTTCCCTCTACAAAGACACATTGAGAAATCTTCCTTTATATCAGCAAGGATTTCCATCACAGACTCGACTGTACATTTATTATCAGAATGTAATATTTGGTCCTTTCTCCATAATGGGTGCACTCAACTACATCATTTATAGTGAAGCCAAAGTGAGAAAGAAAAGAGGAAATGAAGAAAATCCTTCCATGGGCAATCTTTGCTCCATTTTTTTCCTCAGGAAAAGGTAAAACCAGTTCACAATTAGACACACCTAAAACTTAAATCAAAGCTCAGATTTGCCCAAGACAGATCTCTCTACATATGCCTGTATAACCTCCCTGTATTCACATGGGAAGGTTCCTGCTGGGACTACTTACTTTCATTTTACCCTAAAAATAAAGTTGAAAGTGGACCAAATTGGTACCTTCCTGTCTTTTAAACATAAAAAGGAAATTGACACACACACTTTTGTGCCATTTGGAGTTCTCAGCCCATTCAAAATAAGACCAGAGGCCACTTGCTTCCATTTCCCAGTCTCTCTCCTCCTTTTGCCCTCAGGAACGAACCACCAGGAGCTACAGGGTACAAAGTCAAGTCTTGCTCAGAATATTAGGGTGAGAAAACTGCAATCTGAAAGGTAACCCAGCAGGTATTTATGGAAGACAGAGTAGGATGCATACTACACTAATAATTTTCCCCATCTTACCCAGAGGTTCAGGATCATCTTTTTAATAAGGAAGCCCTGGATCACCAACATTACTCAACTCAAATTCAAAAATTAATGTTTACTTGGCACTCCTGCTGTATCTACTCATGCAGAAAGCATTCCAAAGCCCATTTGCCCAGGTTCTAAGGGAGTGATGTGACTACAGCCCTGTCACATGCATGCAATGCCAATTGCCATCCTGACAAGAAACCCACATATTTAACTGATCAGAAATTGATGGACAGAAAAGAAAAAAAAAAAAAAAAGAATGTGAATATGTTTTTTGTTACCTTGTAGGATTGCTACAGAATTCCTTCCTGCTGAATGAACCTTATGGACACTATAATTGCCACTCCATTTTTTCTTTTTTTTTTTTTTCCCAAGCAAAATTTCTTTGCTTTCACATTTACGAAGCTTTGTTTCATTGCCTGTTAATACATAGGCAGCAGTAGAAAGAAAAATTATTCCTCATGTTTTCAACAGTTTCACTCACCTATATTCACAAGAGGACATTTACCTTTTATTCTCTACTGTAAGGATGATGCAAATATTTATTATGCAGCACCATTTGAAAAGTCTTTTTTATGTTCTACATCAAAAAGATGAAGTGAATGAAAACTGAAAGTCTTGCTGCATACACAGGAGATAAAAATCTCTAACCTGCAAACTGCACTCTGTTTTAAATTGCTTTTTCAAATCAGAAAAATGATGAAACTAACCTCAGCTTATTCCCTGTCACCAGTCAAAACATGCATGCTTGCCCATGGCTTCATGCAGAAAGCTGAATTTTGACTAAGATTACATAAAGCTAAGACAAAATACCTATAGAGACACCACAGTGATGCTTCTCTAGAAATATTAAAGTGTTCTTTCTGCACTGTCAAAGACCTCTAGATGGCATTCTTTAGCAAACTTTGGTGATTGCACACATTTTGGCCTCAGTGCAGTTTACAGTGTTTTCACTAATGTTTTTAAATTAATCCACTGTAATGATTGTCAGTTTAATGAGTTATTAAAAGATATTCATGCTTTTGTAGTGCAAAGTGTAACAAAAATAGAATAAATAACTTTTCGTTTATTGCGAAAGCTCCTAGAGTAAAATATATTTCTCTGTCTGAAGTGCATTGCAGGCTTTAGAGAAAAGAAAAGCAGCAGTATTTGCAAGCAATTAAATATTTTCTGGAACAGGACACATGCCTGCAAAGATTATAGTAGCCCATCTCCCTCCAGAAGTAAGGTCTTTATAAATGAGAACTTCACTGAGTTTTGAATAAGTTTCTCTGGTAGGGATTCTCTGAAGGGTTTTACAAGCTGAACAACTTGTAAACAAAAGGAAAACCTGCTGCTAGGACCCCTGCTTAGCCTTACATCAGAATGCTGCATTAATTTGTAGTAGGCCCACAAATGTCAGTCTCATTAGATGAGCAAACAAATTCCTGAAGAACTCAGGCTCTCTGTTACTGCTCCATGGAGCCCAATAACTTTGCAGAAGCAGATCCCAGCAGTGAGGCAAAGTGTCTGGAAAAGGGCAAGTCAGAGAGATTCTGACTGTCACTGCCATCAAATAGGGTGCCAATCTCCCAACATCAATGCACACACAACACAGAAACACACATGTATGGACTGGGACTCTTCTGTGCCAAGTCAGCACATGACCACTGGACCCAAACAAAGGGATTTCTGAATTCCTGAGCCACACAGAACTACCTGATAACGATCTGGGCCATGCTTCCAACCCTACAGGCTTTGCTAAAGAATGCAGATGTTTGAAGCAGACTTGAAAACCCAACCCCTGCTCCCGAATCATTAGTTGGTTTGTTTGATTCAGTAAGTGCATTAGGTGTTTCATTTAGTTTTTAAAACCCCAAATTAAGCCATGTATTCCCTCTTGTCTGTATTCTACCAGATGGATGCTACCTCATGCTTTTATGCAGAATACCACAGGAAAAAAGAAATGAACAAATTCTATATAAAAGAAGAACAAGCCAAAAAATACCCTGGGGTTATTTCAAACTCCGACAGTGTTTTGCAGGTGTTCTGGGCTTCAACAGCACAGTGAGACTTTTTCATTCATGTTCTGCCTGCTTCCTGGAAAACAACATTGATGTGAATATCCCAGCTAAAGAAAACAAACCCCAATGTATATTTCAAAGGGAGGACTGGCTTTATATCCTATGGATTATTATATAGCTGTGCTCACAAACTGTGCCTAGGCATCTGAGGCATGTTGAACTATTCAAGCATAAACAGAGCCAAGAATATTTATAGTTCTATTCTGTCATAGTGGATGTTGCAATTGGACAAATAATAGGGCCCAAGGTGACATACTATAATATTAATAGAGGGGCAGAGTGAGAAATTACCAAACTGAAGTGCTTAGAAATCTACAACCTACAGCAAGAACACCCAATGTCATAAGAAAGTCATTCCAGACTAAGAACACATGGATTCAGGTTCCTTTTAATCATTTTGTCTAGTTGTGTACTCTGTTTTATGATGGTTTAATTGTAGCTGTACTTCAAATGTGGTGCGCTGATGGGGGACAGCAGGGGAGCATTAGGCATAAAATTTAACTGCAAAGCTCAATGCAATCCTAATTATGGTGCTGCTATGACACCTCCATAATTACTCATTCTTATCTACTGGCTCTACTAAAATAATTCACAAGACAGAAAGGCAAGCTGAGAATGCCAGCATTGTCACTGCAGTCCAACACTACACAGGACTAAAACATGGTGATGCTTGGCTTTTTGACACCCACATTCCTCCACAAAATTTACAGAAGCTCTATTTTCAGCTCTGAGTTCGTATATAATTCAAAGATCATCTAAACTAGCTAGAAGGAATGTGGAAGAGAGAAGTGCTTAAAATTTCATCTTTCTCAGGCGTCTCTGTGTGATCTGTGTTAGCTGGTTTTATTCAGGCAGGATCCACAGCCCTGCAGGACTTGGGAACCTTTTTAACACAGGCAGGCAACTTACACTTCCCTTTTAAAAAAAGTACTAGAAATAGAAGTGGAAGTCGTGCTGCTATTTTTTTCATTTCATAACAACCAAGGAGCAGAGCATTTCATTCCTGGACAAAATAAATAAGCATCACCATGCCTTTGTCCCTCTCTAGACCAGGCATGCAGTGACAGGGCTGGCATTCTCAGCATGCTTCTTGTCATGTGAAACACTCAGCAGAGATGGTGGATAGGGAAGAGTGATGATAAATGTGTCATAGCAGTGCAGTAATTAGGATTGCACTGGGTTTTGCACTTGATACAGGAAGCATGGATCAATCTTCAGTCCTCTCTTTGCCCGGGGAGTGCCCTTATCACGGGGCTGAGGAGACAATCCTTCACTTTTTTTTCAAAGGCTGGCCAATCTAGCCTCCAGCTTCACAATTAGGAGACTTTCATGGGAAAGGACAAGCAAGGGTCTTCCTTACTCAGGTGGAGAATCAATTAAGACTTTGACCTTCACATCATAATACAGGGATATGTATCAGGTCTGGGGAACCTTCCCTGTGCTTACTCTTCCTCCAGATACCTTTATCATGTGATGGAAGCTAAATCAAGCCTGGAGAAATAAATCCTTGTTGATGAAGATAGAAATCTTGGCTACACTCTTGAAAAAATAATATAGGTATTTATTCACAGCCCTTCCAGCATCAAGACAGTTATTCTGTGCTCTGCACTCCTGTACTTGTGTCTCATTTTACCTTTTATAAAGACATACCTCTACAGTGTATGTCTCAAAAGATCATCGGAGTTGGAGGAGCTACAAAACTCCTGATAACCTCTACCACACACTCTGGGGTGTGAAAACAGGCAGCAGCCTCTTCTATCACAGAAAGGTTAAAGAGCACTTGTTTTGGCTGTGCAGAAAAGGTCAAGGACAATTACCAAAACTCTCCTTGCTGTATTTCACTTCTTTCTCTCCTCCAATTTTAGAGCAGCTTAGGTAGGGTACAAAATCATTTATTGGATCATGACGCAAGAGATCTTTAAATTTTAACAACAGAGATACAGATTTCCTTTAGTACTGGCAAGTCCAATCCATACAAAAAGTTCAAGCACTTGGTTTGAAATAAAAAGCTTTAAGAACTTTTGAAACAGTGAAAGAAACCCCACAATTTTGAGGGTATTTTTTCCTTTTTAAAAGGAAAAACTGTGTAATTAAAAAAAAAATCAAAACAAGAAAAAACACCACAAAAAAACCCCTCCAAAACATACCTAAAACCAGATTCTGCAACAACAGCAGCAAGATACAGCAGTGAATCTCAAGTGAGACACCACTTACTGCAAGAACATCAAATAAACAGTAAGTTTGCAGCACTGTCCCTGCCCAGCTCATTCATTTACTGAGTGCAAGGTTGGTTGATAGGTACTGACAGCAAAGGTTAGATCAACTTCCCAATCTGCTGGAGGGTGCTTAAAGGATTAGTACCAAGGGACTTAATAATATTGAAAGTACCTGATTCTCTCTGCTATTCTAGGTTATTGCAGGGAGCTTCTTCCCTCTGCCTACACAACAGTAAAATATCTAATCAAAGGTAAAATCAGGTGCACTTTTCATTTCCTGATTATTTCCTAGCTGATTTCTGAAAATTATGACCCATTTCACATAATCAAACTTTTAAACCAATCTGGACTCAGAAGGCACAGCCACAAACCCATATATATCCAACAAAACCAGAATGTGCATGTTGGACTGTAAAAACTGACTTTTTTTTTCCATAGTAATCATATTTAAAGTAACCAAAAAATTTCTCCCTAACCCAGATTTTTGAATTTTTGCTTAAAAAACAATCTAGATTCACACTTCTGTTATATATGTGTTTATATATATATATATATATATATATATATATATATATATGCCATTGGTGTTCCATGAAGAGTTTTCTAAACATGATTTAAAATTCAAAGTTTTCTCTTCATGACCACTGACAAAGCAAGGCAAGAGGAAGTTTCAGTGCTTCACTTCCCTAAAGTCAGTTCAGGATTCATCTGCCTACCTACCATACATGCATCTATAATGTGCAGGGTATGTGAGAGCTGGTCAAACAGACTTTTATAGAAGCACAGACGTGGAGGTTTATTCAGAGTGTACCTGATCTCAGCTGAGTTTAGAGGTCTAAGATAGACTAGAGGTCTAAAAATCCAGTGAAATACTTCTGCAGCCCATTTGCTGATCCATCCCACAATATGAAAAGTGACATCAGATTTCCATTAATTACAGAGAACAAGTAAAAATCAAATGTCTTCAGAATGCAAACCTACAAAATACTCTAGCTTCTAATCCGCCTTGCTTTTTCTAAACATCTAAAATCCAATTATTGCATCATCCATTAAATTGCATATTTACAGCTCTCCTGATTCAAAATGTATGGAGAAATCCAAAGACAACTAAATTTTCTTTACTCTCCAAAACACAGTTTCTGATCTGAAGCCAGCCATGGAACACAGCAAACCAAAAGGGATCTGGCTGAAGGAGCTGTGGAAAATTCACATGAGAAAGACTAATGAAACATGGGCCAAAACAGTCATTCTGCAGCAGTGTAAAATGAACATTTCAAAAGCAAAGATGTCACTGAGAAAGGTTTTATAAATATGTACCTAAAATGGAAAAATCCTTGAAAATGCATATTATACATCAATTATGTTTTCCCCTGTCACTGTCTGGGGAATATCAGTCTTAACTTTTGGGGGAATATCAGACTAATTTAGTGCTTGTTACCTCTTATCCAGTCCTTCCTGAAAGGCTTACAACTGACCACAGCTGTAGCAAAGAGGATTGCAAGGGAGAGGTTATAGATTCATACAAACATCTTCAAGTAAACACAGCACAAAGAGGAATTTAAAAGATGGGAAAGGGTTTTTTTTTTATCTACAAAATGAATGACATCCACATTTCATGTAAAGTTTTCTATTTCATTATTAGTTGTTCAGAGATAAAAGGAAAAGTCACATAAGAAAACTCTTAAGTCTGAGTTCTTTGTCGATACAGAAGAGAAACATGTCTAAATATTCCTTAAGTGGAAAAAAAGCTTCCTTCCTAGTGGTAAAATATTCATCTGTATAGGAAAATGGATAATCATAGTGGTGTCCTTTGCTATTTATTCAAGAAAGAAAATTAGGTGCACCATATGTAGGTAATTTTTTCTCTTCTGTAGGAACAAACCATCCTTCTCACCCTTTAACAATCCATCACAATTTTTTTTGCCATCAGCCCAAGCCACCAGCTGAGGGGATTTTGCTAATTAAAACTACAAGTTGCAAAGTGCAGAATTCAGCCAATCAGGTTGTTTTTCCTTCTCCTAAATAATAACATAATCAGAACATTAAAATGCTCCTGTTGGCTTTATCTTATATTCTTATGTAAAGCAGTTATTTAAGAACCAGAGTAAATATTGAGAGCATTAACTAGTAAAGCTAATGGATGATAGAGGCCCCATGAAGCTAAAAGTGAATGCCAAAATGCTCCAGCAAACGAGGCCATTAGATTTTCCACCCACTACGCTGCCAATAAGGCAAATACAATGATTTCATTTATCTAAATAACTGCTGCTAGTCACAGATAATGGCAGCTTAAGCTACTCAGTGTGCAGTAGGCCACTTGGAGGAACAAAACAAAAACAAAGCCCACTGCAGAAGAATGAAACAATTGTGCAGTTGCGTGTCTGGGCTCTAACAGAGAGTGCCCATTATTCCTGGTTGCCAGAAGGAGCACGCAGGTGAACAGATAACTGCCTGGATAAACAAATGTTCATAACACAACTCACACCTTGAAAAACTGGCCCACAGACCAAACCTGCACAACCTTGAGCATAAGTAGGCTCTTTCTTTTATTTTTTTTTTCTCCTTTTTCATGCCTGCATGTACCAGATAAAGTCACAGGACTCCCAGCCAGCGACTAGAACAAATGAGCTGGTTCAAAGGGCTGTTGTGAGGAGCTCTCTCACCGTACACAAAGTGCCATTTTTCCTTTGCGTGCTCAGTGCCATCTCTAATCCAAAGCAATTGCCCTAAGGTGCCAGACACATACAGAATGAGACAGCCAGCAACAGCAAGAAGCATCAATCTGCCTCCTCCAGATACTAAATGCTGCTGGACTGAAAACTCGTGCTTTATTCCGCCTGTGTCCCACCAATTCCAGAAGAACTCATAATAATCTCAGCTGCTGCTCCTCAAATCACCACAGCAATTCTGTAATGAATGTGTCACTAAGGAGAGAAAAGTCATCTAGATTTACTCAGCAAAGAATATAAAAAGGGGGCTTTAATTACAAACAAGATGTTTTATTTTCAGACAGCTCACAGTTAATTTTTTCAGTGCCACCGCAGCGAAGATGTTTCAGCTGATCAGCAAGCAGACCTTGAACCACATAGTTTACAGTGCAGAACTCCAGAGCAAATGGAAATAGTTGCTGATTTACACTCTGCAGCTGAGGGCAATAACTTTCTCAGCCAAACTATGCATGCTATCCATGCTCATGTAGAAACCCAGGGGATGGAGTGAAAAGAAGTGCGGAGAGGAATTATCAATAAATGTTTCTAGCATTGTTTGCCAGAAGATGGTGGACTCTGGGTCATGCTCTGAAGTGAGCAAAATAATGGAAAGAACAGCTAATGGACTGGGTGTTGGTTTCTCAGGCTCCTTGTCAAAGGGCTCTGAAACCTCACTGATACTTCCCCGAGGTTAGAGAAATTAAATTAAATATTGAAAATCATTCAAACATGTTACAGCAAAAAATATTGTGGGGAACAAAATGGCTCAACTGGTAGCTCATCTGAACTCATCTGAGCTGGTAGCTGAGCAGGTACTCTGGCATCCAGAAGGGCAGTGTAAGGTGAACCTTGAAAACTCTCTCAAAAAGCTTTGGGTTGACTCTTTTCTCATCTCTGCCTGGGGGACTGACAGCTTCAGTGGTACAGCAAATGAAATTAACATTAAGAAGCTTGTGAAGAAAGATTAGCATCTAGAATATCAGCGCTCACGTAAGATAAGGCTTAGAAGGACAAAGGTAAAACAGAATTATCAAACAACTGTGCTGTATCACTGAGGAAATGCCATCTCACCAGAAGAAGGTACCACACAGGAACAGTGAAGCATTTTCCACCCTCTGAAACAAGCTGGTTTTCTCCCAACAGTAACAGCATAAAGATAATTTAGATTAAAATAACTGGAGAGCATTTTTTAATACAAAAACAATAAAGGAAGGACTGTCCATCTGCAGGCTGAGGTGCAGCTGAACAGGAGCACCCAGGCATGGAGGAAGGCCATCAGCAGAACCCACAGCCTGGGCTTCTGCCTCGGAGCAGGAAAAATATCTTCCATCCAATGCACAGCTTTAGGGCCCAAGTAACAGCTGGTGGGAAAAGACATCAGTGCAGCTCAACTGATTGTTCTGAAGTTATCCCAGGAAAGGTGCTCTTCTCAAATATTTACTTTTTGAACCAGCAGAGGCTGTGACCAGACGTAAAGTTTTGAGAAGCAGCTGGGCTCACATGTGCTTAACGAGGGAAGGACGAGTAGTCAGCATCAGTACATGAGAGAGAGCAAAACACAGATTTCTTTTTTGTTCAGAAAAGTACCTGACCTCAATCATGCATTTGCAGCCCTGACCTTGAAAATGTCACTTCCTTGCTCCACTCCTTTGCCTTTCCACCTGTACAGCACCTGGAAACTATTCTTTTAACCTGCAACCTGCCATCACTAAACTTGACAGATTCAATTTTATTTTAAAACTCCATATTTTATGTCTTTCACATATTCCAGTAGAAGCACAGCTCTTATTTTTTAAAGGAACACTTGACTCCTTTGTTGTTAATTGCACAATGTGTATTTTCCCCCATTAATACCTCTATAATGTAGAATTTAATTTACTTTCCACCATTTTCCTCCATTTTCCTTTTAATTATTACCAGACTCATAAGCCGTAAACAGAAGAAACATACTGATGGGACAAGCCTTTTAAATGATGGGACATAACAATTATTAATTACAACTTAAAAGTCCCTAGCAGCACTTTTTTGCTATAAATACTGGCTGACTTCAAAAACTTCAAAAGGAAAAGACTAGTATTGTGCAACAGTCAATTAATCAGATATACTGCAGATACCTTCCCTAATGAATTTGATTATTAATAGCACAACTGTCAGATTTAAATTCTGACTCAAGTGTTAGCATCCATATATTTTTTTCTAGGCTGAATATATTAGACTGCATGGGCCACCTAATTTAATTGCAAATTATTTTCTCTGCTATCATGTGGTCTATTGTATGTTGAATTCACCTTAGTGCACCTACAGCTGGGCTAGGTGGCAAAACTTTAAATCATCCCTAAAAACAAAAAATATTTTGCATTTCTTCTCTCTGTTCTCTGTTTTTTTTCTGTGGAACATGTCAGTATTTTATTCTTAATTAAAATAAAATGATTGTAAAACAGAACACCTGTCACAAGTATATCAGGAGTGTCCTTTTTAAAGACTTGAAAATGCTTAGCAACTTTCTGTTTTAATCCCAAGCATGTTTGGGAACTGGTAATTTCTTTTCAGAAGGAACGTCTCCACAGGTAGGGAAGTTGTTTTGTCAGTTCTGTGAAAGAGCTTTTAATTACCTGCATTTAATTGAGTCTTGCACATACACATTGGGAAACAATTTGTGAGGTTTTCTGAGTTGACAACACAGTTCACACAATAAATCATTCTTTCTCTCTGTACTTAACTCACATGCTCTCTTTGAGCCAGGCTTTGTTGGTATTCCAGGGTTTTTTTCTTTCCAAGGAACATGAAAAGCACAGAGAAACAATCTCCTGGTCCCAAGAATGTGGCATGGAGCAGGCTTGGGGTCAGAACAGGACAGCTCTGTTTGCTTCTCAGCTGCACCAATTAAACACCAGGAGACTGGACAGGCCATGTCACCCTCAGCTTGGCATTTGCATTGAAGTGGAGATAAGTATTTCCCATTCCTGTTGCAACTTTCTGAGAACTGAAGAAACAAAACCTGCACATGGGAACAAAATACCTCCTGACTGCTTTGCAGAAGTTCAAACACCAACTTGGGCAAAAATGAAATAGGGCCTGCATTTTCCAGTTTGCTTCTATTTGCAAATTGGATTAATTTCAGCAAAAAACACTGATTTCCAACTGTGGTCACGAACTTCCTGCAAAGATAAAGGGAAGGGAAGGCATGACTAAATGCTTGAGAAAAAAAATCCAAATATTTGGATTGCAGCAGAACCCAGAGTTCCCAGGTAAAACCAGCAGAAAACTGCCTCTGTTCTGATGTGTTCCTCTCAGGGACAGGATGTGGGGAAAGAAGTAGCTCTAGGACTATTTAGCTAATTAGTGTCTTGGTTTGCTCTTTGTTTTACACAAGCTGTGAAAGGTTTTCTGTGCACAAGTCAGAGCACAGAGTGCACCAAAGAGAAAGTGCTAAACATTCTACAGACCTGACTGCCCTGGCTGCTACTGTGGGCTCCCATTCCTTCATGAATTGATAAGAGTGATCCTGCAGCAAGGAAGACTTTTGCTGGGTTATTTCACTCAGTGTTTGCCAAGATAAATAAAATCCAGAAATATGCTGCAGAATGAAGTGGTGATGTGAATTTCTGCAAGCAAAGTCATGGAAATCATTGGCCACTCACACTTGACAGATCCTTCCTCCTGATCCTTGGCCCTTGTCCTGGGGAAATTCTGCTACAAAGGAAGCTTAAAACAAACATATATCACTAGTGACAGAAAAGAGACTCACAAAGCTGACACAAGAGCCTGGTACTGGTGTACAGGTAATTCTGGTCTCCTGAAGAATTGATTAAATTCCTTATGGAAATTTTAAGGCATACTCCTTGGGAAAAAATGAATCCTATTGAGACAGAGAGAGAGACTACTAATCACATTTCTTCTCAATTCTTCTCCCTAGCCCTAATTAGTAGGGAATATTTGCCTTGAAACAATCTCTTTTTCTCCTTCATTCATTTGATCAGCTGCTTATCCCTCACCTGGAGCCATAATCTCTTGTCTGTAGCTTCATAATCTTCTGCACTGCTAAAAGGATTAGGCATCCAGGTGAAGCCTAAACAGCAGGAACAGATGATCATGCAGGAAACAAACACTATTCTGATTTTTCAGATGCCACTTTTCCCCACAGTAATTAGGTAAAAAGAAACTCTAACCACCACTGCCTCTTAGAAAGCAAAGAAGGAACCCTGTAAACATATAGAAGGGAAGGGAAAAAAAAAAAAACAACCAATAAAAAATCAAAAACCCAAACAAACAAACAAACAAACAAAAACCCCCCAAACCAAAACAAAAAAGCCCAACACAAACCTTAAGACATAGCTTTTTAAATAATTCTCCCCCAAAGTAAACCTGCATAAAACCACAAAATGAGCAATATTAAAAGAGACTAAGAAGATTAACAGGAAAAAAAGAGACAGAGATTATTCTAATGCTTTAACAATTTGCTGCAATCTTTGCAATGCAAATATTTTATATTCTGAAAACAGATGTCAGTTTCTCTGGGCTTCTAAAAAATGGTGAAGCTGAACTAGGGGTGGGAAGGCTATATTTTCTGTCTGTAGTTTTCACTGGGCAAGACTGACCCTGCCACTGTACAGCCCACAAACACATATTCATTTAATTTATAAATTTATA
Source organism: Haemorhous mexicanus (assembly GCF_027477595.1). Classification (NCBI taxonomy): domain Eukaryota; kingdom Metazoa; phylum Chordata; class Aves; order Passeriformes; family Fringillidae; genus Haemorhous; species Haemorhous mexicanus. Next base: position 7,943,111 of record NC_082342.1, on the reverse strand, counting down.
GGGCAGTTCTTACATGTGTCTTGTTTCAAAGCCAAGACATCTATTAAGGTTAAGCACTCTGATTGCATGTGATCATTAAAAATGCATGAGGCAAACATTTGTAAAATCCAACATGCATTTAATTCAAAATTCAACATTTGTAAAATTCAACTTTTCAAAACTCAAAACTGTAGGATCTAAATCCTGCCAGCTCACAGCCTTTTGACACACCTGATATTGGAGACTTTTCTTTTGTTGTTTACCATTTCACTCTTTTCCAACTAGACTTCTGATGCTAGGGTCAAATACAGCTCCCACTAACAAACACACTGCACAACTGGAAAATTTTCAGTAATTGCTTTGGTTGTCTAAATTTGTGAGAAAAGAAAAGAATATTTTGAAATGCATTCTTCTTTTCATTAAGTCTGCCTACACAATAAGTTAAAAAAAAAAAGGCAGGTGAATAGAGATGAATAGGACTTTTTGTTATTCTGTAGTGCATATATGTGGGAATTGGGTGAAGGGACAGCATCACCTGGAAAATGAAGCCACTAGAGAAGCAGAAAACAAACTCAATCTATTCAAAACCAGATAATTCTTAATGCCTCCCCTCTTCAGTTCAAGTGACAAGGTGCTCCTGTTTACTAATCTACCAATATTGTCTGTGAGTAACAATGTTGATTCCTTCCCTGGCAGTGTAAGGAGCAATGGATCTGCTTGTTTCCATCAGGAGCCTATGGAGATTTACAGGAAGTCAAGCAAGCAAGCCAAAACCTGTTCCCAAGAAGTGCAGTGTCCCTTTCATTGATTAGGATAGATTTCAGTAAGTGAGTGGACATAATAGACTGCACAAGGTTGAAAGGTTGTTAAAGATCTGCAAAAGCTCCAGTCCAATGTAGATTGAGTTCACAGATTTTTGCTGGTGGAACCAGACCATTCTGTGCTCCTGCCAGCAACACAGGGGCAGCTTCTAGAGGGCTGACAAAAGATTCTGTCCAAGCAGACAAAACCCAGCACTTGAGCCAGGGGAGCTGACATCTGCCTACACCTACATTTCTTCTGAAGAGTTATTTAAAATCTGACCATTTGGCAATACCCACTGGAAAATAACAGCCACACAAAGTCAACCTTCACCTGGCAGTCCTGTCTAGAGCACTGTTATAGACAAGCACAAACCCTTGTTTTCAGTCAGAGATATCCATAGAAGTGGGACCAAAAATTCAGCAGAGGCTTGGGCCAGACAGAAAATATGTGCTGATTCTGTGGCAAGGATTGTCTCTGGTGGTGTAACATACATAGGTTAAGCTGAATTTGAAAAATGCAACTCATTAACTTGAATTATGAAAATAATACAAAAGGGCACATACTGGAGGATTTTTTTTTAATTTCCCACCCCCGTTTCTCCCCCACTTTTTGCTTTATTGTGAAAACACTACCACTCTTCCAGGAGGTGTATACACTGGCTGGAGGTTTGCAGGGAAAGTTGCCTTACCTAAGACATTTGTTGTGATCTGAAAACCCCTCTCAGCTCCAGCTGTGGCCAGAGGCAGGGGAGCAGCAGTGAACAGGGTCTGCCATGCAGGCAGGCTCAGTGCTGGGCTCATTCCTCTGAGCAGCCTCAGGCCATTGACCTTCCAGAGTAAGCTGCAAAGCTCATCTCTCTCCTTTCATGGAAGTAGAAAAATGACTTAAAAGGCAAAAGCCAAGACTGAAAAAGCTATGATATGGAACAGCCTGCTTTTTTTTTTTCCTCTATCACATTTGCATTCATTATTCCAAGCACAGCATATCCTAGAAGAGCCTAGAATCTAGGGCAGGTGCTTTAAATGTCATACATAACTCCAATCCACCAAATATCTCAGAAAATTGGAACATCATTGGTGATTGCTCAGTTACTAATTAACAATGAAGGACAAAAAATCACTGCAAATGTGCTATTTGGCCAAGAATTGACTAAAAGGTAAAGTGTGGTAAAGAAAGTGTGGGTGTTAATGAAATATGCAACATTTGAGGTCTGTAAGCACCTAGAAAAGGCAAAAAGTTATACTTTCTTAAACAACCTTAAATAGGAATGAAAGTCACACAAATTAGGGAGAATTACTAAATAGCAACAAAAATTGCTCTTTTTGAGTAGCAAAGCTTTAAAAAATATTTGTATGTAAACACCACAGAGTTAAGATATTAGTTTCTTCAAAAGAATTAAATTTAGGTTGGGCTTTATGTTAAATATTAGCCATTCAAAAACCAAATTCACCATGTATGGTACTCAAAAAAGAAGATGTTAAAGATGGATATGCCATATATGTGAGCTGTTGATCAAGAACTTGTAAGTTGATGAAAATAAGGATCTTTTAAATATTACAGCTTGAACACCTTTTGATACACAGTTTGGTAACTTATTGGTGCAAAGATAACAAGTGAGAAAGAAGTAGAATACACTAAAAAATAAAATTATAGTAGGACAATGTGACTTTTATATTCAACTCTAGCAGAAGATAAATTTACTAAAATCTATCAGATTTATGTTTCTAGAGAGGGGATATTCAGTACTGTTGTACATCAAGTAATATTTCTTAGTAAAGAAGAAAGAACCAGTGTTCCTATTGAATCTCAATTGATTTGTGCTGTGTTGCTGCCAACACAGACAAACACAGGAGATTAGTAAAGGGGGAAAATGCTTATTTTATTTATAACTGGATCAAATGTGATCCATCATCCATGAAGGCACAGACTGTGTATCACAGCTAAAACTGCTCCTTGCAGCCATCTGCTCTAGACCATCACCTGGCCAGTCTGGGCAGTTTGTGCCTGGGCAGGTGTTCTGATGCCTCTCAGCTGCTGTTTGGAATCACCTCTTGTTGTTTTGGGACACAGTCAGGGAATAAGGTGGATGAAAACAACAGAAGGAAGAACAGAACAGGCACTGGGGGAAAGTAGCAGGAAGTTCTCCAGGGTACAGAGCTATAATTTTCCTTCTTTCAATAACTCCAGCTGATCTGCCAAAGTCAATTTAACTCTCCTCCCTGTCTTCAGGTGCTTTGGTTTTAGGTTTGGTATTTTGGTTTTGGGTTTTTTCTTTTCTTTTTTTTTTTTAGGGATTTTTTGGTTGTTTGGTTTTTAGGTTTTTATTTTTCTTTTTTTTTTTTTCTTTTGGTTGGTTTTTCAGGTTAGGGGGAGATAGGGCTGGTTTTTATTTGTTTTTTTGGGTTTTTTGTTTGGTTGTTTTATAAATTTTGACAAAGGATATGATAGAAGATTTTTACCATTTGATTTAGGTAGGTTCAATTAGTGACCTGTCACCTTCAGTCAACTAATTCAGAAAGGGTCCTCCTTTTCTTCTTCTAATTCACCCACAGTCCTAAGTACAGTCCATTGTTTCATCAAAACTCTTGTTGTCCTGGTTAACTTCAATGTTTCCAATTACTCTATTTTTTTCTTATTGCATTTGCCTCTTTGCTTTTCCTTTCATTCTATTCTCTCTGTATTTGCTGTAAGTAGTAGCTTAGGTTCACAAAATCATTGCAGTAGTGAAAGTAATATCTGGAATCTCTATTAAATAACACAGCTGCTCTACAAGGACTGCTAAATTCTGACCAATTCTGACTAAATTCAGCCTAGTTCATTCTGAAAGCACACCAACAGGCTGCAAATGAGATAAAAACACATGTGCTGAGAATGTTGAGATGTAATAACACTGATAATGTTACATGGGCTAACATCTTAACAAGGATTTAGGGAGATGTACTGGGAGCATTTGAGGAAAGAATGACACAGCAGAGGGAAAACAAGGAAGAGGCCAAGCAGCTTTAGTTCATATCTACTCTAGATGGAGTAGGAGAACTAAATAATCAAATTTCAGCATTTTAAATCAAGAGACTGGAAAGCTGAATTTCTAGTTTGTTACATGAAAGTTATATTGCTTGTTAGCTCAAGTGTTTAAGCCCTTTTCTTTTTTAGTCCAAAAATGTTAAATTTTGTAGTCCATCAATAAAACCATCTCTTGTAGTCCATCAATAAAACCGTCTCAAAGCTGTTACTGGAGCTAAAAACCTCAGAGGGGAAAAAAATTAAAAACAAATTAATGTGAGAAGATGAGATGAATCAAGTAGTGAAGTCAAGAGTAAATTATCAAAAAGATCTTTTATCAAAAATGAATAATTTTTTCTACTTCAAGAGTAACCCATTAATTTTATTTCCTCCACTCCATTCCTTAGCATGACTGTAGTTCAAGCAGCATAATATAAAAATAGGCTTATTAAGATATGAAATATGTTTAACTGTCATCATAAGCACCACAGTCCTTCAAAATTTAATTTGAAAATATATATAAATCAGGAGAGCATAAAAGCATTTGCACTTTTCAATAATTAAGAGGAAAAATGCATTTATAATTGGCAAACAGTAAGCAAAAGGAAGCCAGAAAATAAATGTCCTGGGTTGGATTTGGCAACTCTGACAGTACTATGACTGCTTTCATTGACCTTAAATGAGCTCTCGCAGCACTTCCTACAGAGTAATTCCAGGGATTTTTTTCAAAAGACAAGATGTAGGAGGTGCAGTGTGATTTGATATCAGTCAGGCAGAGTGATTCCTTGCATATCTGTGCATCATTTCTACGTGACACTGAGCTCCCCAGTCCTGAAGGAAAAAAGGATACAAAATAAAAAGCATAAGATATATATTCCTCTTTAAGGCTTTTATCTCACTGGCCTCCTTCAGTTAAGGAAGGGGTGGGGCATGGCAGCCCCTCCCTGACACAGGTGCACCCTGTGTATCCTTTCGCAGGTTCATTTGGCTTATTCACTTCTGCACAATCCTGTGCATCCCTATTCTCTCATGGAGTAATTACCAGATGAGAAAGCAAAAAAGGGTCCTCAGGCCAAGGCTCCATGGGGCTAAAGGAACATCCAAGGGCACTGCCAATCCCGAAAAAAAGAACCTGAGTGACAAATTCTGACCCTGGGGAGTCGGCTGCAGAGGTTATCAAACATTATGAGATAACTGGCACAACAATTTCAGGGATTCTGGGAGCTCCATGAGAGAGCTTGCAATGAAATAACAAGGTAAATCACAGCAGAGCAGATTGGGGAGGCAGCAAAAGTACTGATGGTGAAGGCAGAGTAATAAAAAAGATAAAATAGTTTGCCAGTCATTATCAGCTCTTATTATATGATTATTATTTGGCTGAGATACCTATATCTATATCTCAGGAACTACAGGAACTCAAATTCCATTTCATAATTCATAGGCAGCCTGAGAGGTAGGCAAAATTTTTGGGCAAATTTACAATATTAAAACACTTCTTCAAATTCAGTATACTGAGACTTGAAACCTGCTTTCCACTTCATGCAATTCTGATGCTAAGGTATCAGAGTCCTGGTAAATGCATCTCTGTGTCACAAAGACAAAACCACAGCTTTAAGGAGGAAATATAATAGTTCCCACCAACCTAGAATTTGTGAACCCAGAACCTTGCCATTGACTTCCTTAAGGGAACCCAGTTTAATGAAAGATTCAATAGAATCTACTGAGGAAACAAATAGCACTGAAACCACTTTAGCAAGAGCATTCAGGATTACAGAGACTCTATGGCTGCTTTAGCAAGTTGTCAGGGCAACAGTTTCACTTAATATTTAAATAAATATAGTTAATGTGAAAGAAATATACAAGCATGCTTGCTTGTCTGTATATTTTCCTTAATGAATGTAGTGCCTATAAAAAAGGCCCATTAGCAGAATTCCACAAGAGGAAGATCAGTCTTTTAATCCTGTTACTAAAAAAAAAAAAAATTAAAAAAAAAAATCAAAATCTGTGTAAAAGAACAATCTTCTGATGTGTTAAGAAAGTTTCCATTGTTTATTAGTTATGCATATATGTCTAGGAATTTCCTAAGTAAACCAGAACTTTTGTGTTAGATTTGTTCAGGCATACAAACAGGAGATGTTCCTGACCATAAAACAGATGGAATCTGGTAAGTATTGATGCAATCTTGCACTCAAAGAGAAGAATAAGAAATATATTTTGTGTGCACATGCACAGGGGACACACACATCCAGAAATGTACGCATGTCCTTTTCATGGAGACAAAACAGCCTTAAAAAGGAGAGACAGAACAGTCACAGTGGGCCAGGTATTCCTAAAAGCAAAAGTAGTGCTTCAGTGCCATTTCCACTCAAGGTCATGGCAAAGATCTGGTCTGGCTTTTCCCCTCTTCAGGATCAAGGAGCTCAGGTCCACCTTGCTCAGTTCCCCAAGCACATTAAGACCAAGAAGTCCAAAAATGATGATTGGACCAAATTAAATGTTTCAAGCATTACAGAACATTGTTTTACCTTGGCAGCAAAAAATAAGAACTACTTATATGATTCATAAAGATTTGTATAATATCAGGGTGCTGAAATAAAACCCAAAAATATAATCAATTATTCACCCAGAAGGACAGTGATCTCTGCTTAGGAGGAGAAACTAATTTAAAGTTATTGCTGGATTTTTATGGAAACTGAGGAATGAATTTTCATGGAGGACTGGAACGAGAGTGACAGCATCAAGGGCAGTGTTCATCCCATCCAGCTCACAGGTAGACTTTTTTCACTAGTGCAATTAAGGAATAATTTAGTAAGGGAAATGCACTGGAAGCTCTGGAAGCAGTGAATGACCATCCTGATATGCCTCTTTGTGGCAGATCTGTCACATGGGCCTGGATCACTTTTACTTCTGAGCTTCTGTTGAAGATGAAAATCATCCCCCATGATCCCTTGTGTGAATGTAATAATGGAATCATAGAATGCTTTGGGTTGGAAGGGACTTTAAAAATAATCTCATTCCCCCTGCCATGAACAGGGGACAACTTCCACTATCCCAGGTTGCTCAGAGCCCCATCAGACCTGGCCTTGGACACTTCTGTCCTGTGCCTTGGGCAGCCACAACCTCCCAGGGCAACACTCCCAGCACCTCACCACTCTCGCAACATGGAACTTCTTTCCTGATACCTGATCTAAACCTGCTTCCAGATTCTGAAGCCATTCCCCCTTGTTCTGGCACTACATGCTTAATAGTTAATAGTCCCTCTCCATCTTTCTTGGGGGTTCCCTTCAGGTATTTTTTGTGGCACTAGGAAGCACCAAACTCAAAGACTGAGAACCAGCTCCTGATTTTGAGTTTAAGGCTGTACCAATGGGAAGGGTAACCCTCAGGTGAAGAAGCCTAAGAACGAACCAGGGAGTGTCCAGAGAGTGAGAGGAGCAAAGTGTTCCACTATGTGCTGCTATATAAATTAAACCCCTTCTCACATTAAAAAAAAAAAAAAAAAAAAAAAAAAAAAAAAAAAAAAAAAAAAAAAAAAAAACACAGCATAAAACTTGTTAGCTTTTAAAAATCTTCTGGCACACAAAGACAAATTAGTCCCAGCTAAAAAACCCTCTCAAGCCAAATTACAGTTGCCATCCAAACATCCTGTTGGTAATGATTTCGTTCACTGAAATGTTACATGCACTGCTTCAATTTATAAATCTGCATTTCAGATGAAAAAGTGCAAAATAAGGTCTAGTAAATTAGATATTAAAGATTTTGCTACTGACTGCAGTTTCTGTTGCATTAGACAAGCACATTATTTGCCATAGCAGGCAGAAAAACAATGACTAAAGGCTGTTATTATGCTGTAACAGCTACATTAAGATAACTGCAAAAATAATTGTAGATTCACAACATCAGCTCTGTGTAAACAGTTTCAGAAACATTTCTATGACTTTAATTTGGTTTGCAGTGTTACATAAAGAACAGGGTTTAAGTCAAGGAATAGGGATTGATAACAGTAAAGTCTTGCTGGCTATTATGCTACATCTGTGTTAGCAAATATTTTAGGAAGAGATCAAAGTGGCTGCTCAGCTCCTCACACTGCTATTCCATGTAGTTTGGGCAGTATGCTCTGGATTAGAGACAGTCTTACCTTCTATGCTGAAGCTTCCTGACAGGAAGATTTATTAGATGCACATGGGAAGTCCTTGCAGTGAACAGATGCAGCACACGGAAACATTGGAGGTCTAAGAACAACACACCAAGGGACATCCAGAGTGCTTTTGGAGAAGAGGCTGTTGTTTATTTCCACCTCTAAAGAATCTACATTTTCTGTCCCAAAATAGCTCTGGAAACTGAGTTAGCACATGGTAAGTGAAGACCATTCAGGGACTAACTTAAAAACTGCACAGTACTGCTCTGATCTGAGCCACTGCTGTCGACACAGACTTACAGGGCTACCAAACAATTTGCAGCACATTTATCTTTCTGAACTCAACTACCACTTTCCTGTTATCACTTTAAGAGGTTCAGGCCTTTTAGGTAACACTTCTAGAAAAATGTCACATAGCATTATTACACATCACTTGGTTAATTAAGCAGCATAATTTGTGGAAATATTGTGTAACAGTAGGTTGCTGTTGCTAATGATGCGACTGAGAGATGCAGAAAAGAAGTGGGTACAAAATATTACAGAAAGTGTACTTAAAAATAAGGCCAAATTACTCATGTTCCTGTGACAGAGAGCTACATTAACAGAAGATTTCAAAGCAGGAGAAACAGCTTCACTACAGACACCTACCAGAGATATATCTGTGCTCCACATTGATTCCTCTATCATGCGCCCTCCATCCCCAAGCAAACCTGCCTTGCCCAGAAAGAAGATTATCAGACAGGTACCTGCTGTTGGCTCCTCGTGTCTTTTGCCTGCAGCAGCCACTGTGAAAGATGAGGTGAGCAGCTGATCAATTCCAGTAAGAACTGGGAGTTAGAAACACTAAAATGTCTGTGTATGTGCGGCACACTTGAGGTTTCATGTGCTTGTTTGCCTCTGTCATTCTGTCACCTGAGTTCATGGCATTGCACCTATAATCCCTGGAGCACAGGCAGTGCCTGCATACTGGTATGGACATGACTGGCTCCCCTAAAAGAGATGGGAAGAGGGTGAATTTGATTGTACCAATCCAGCAGCTGCAGGAGGATTCACATCAACTCACCCTCAGTAATACACTGGGCATCAGAGCAACCTCAGCAGGTGACGTGTCATCACAAACCCTTCATGTCTTCATACTTTGCTTTGCTGCCCTCAATGCAATAGGCTGCACCTGGTGAGTTTTGGAGTGATTCTCTCAAATTCTGGGCAAGTCATCTGCCACATATCAGCTTTGCAAAATGAAGATGTGTGGGACACAAAAGTAACTTTGGGATATATGCAAAGACCTGCTCAGACTTACCATTTTTCCTCATGGGGAAAACTCCCAAACTACAACATACAAGCACTGCTCAGCAGATGACATGGAGGAATAAATTTAAGAAGCTGAAGGTGGTTTATTTGCACACCTCTGATTGCAGCTCACATCTGTTCCAGTCACTGCTGTGAAGGCAACATTTGAAACACTACTACTGATCTGTAGAGGGCTAATTACATGACAAAGGCCACATAGACATGCTCTGGATAGCTGAGAATTGGAAAAGTACCAGACCCAGCTAATCTGAGTCTCTGCACCTGCAAAAAACACTGTGGCCTTGAGCATAGCTCTAGTACGATAACAAGATGATGTAGCTGAGAGAGACACTTGAGAAAAAGGAGATGTAAGTCGAAAAGAATGAAGAAGTAGTGGGGGCAACTGATACCTATAGTATAACCAATAGATTGCTTAGCTTACAGAATATGCACGAGTTTATTACCTGTTGTGCATAAATGTCTGATGCCCTAATCAATCAACAAAGCTTGCTGAACTCTCATATTGAGCTGTCCCGAGTCTTCCCTCACTGTGACACTGATCCTTTCAGGTCAAGAACAGCCCCGAGAAAGAGCCCCCAGACCAGGGTGACAGCATCTGTAAAATCTGGGGAAGTTAGGAGGTAGAAACTGGACCTTTAAGGATGAAGTAAAACATGGGCCAACACATTTGTTTGTGCTGCATTTCCCTGTGTCTCCAAGATCCCGAGACATTTGTCTTTAATAAATCTTTCAATGGGCCCAAACCCTTGTGAATACCTGTACATCAAGATATCCACCTCCCTGGGGTGGGAGACAGAAAAATAGGAAGGGATAGAGACACAAGGGCTGCTCAGAAGACCCATGTGGCTTGATGCAATAGAAAGAAAACAGTTAGAGGCACACAGGGCTGAGTCCTGGGATGTGGCTGGGCTCTGCAGGGAGCACCAGCCACCTGCTTATGTTGTCCAGAATAAACAGGAAGATTGACAAGCTCTGTTCAGGAAAAAGCAAAAGCAGACAAGACAGGTTGAAAGCTATGCTTCACATCAAAGCATACCATGACTTGAAACCCATCAAGGCTGTTAATACCAAAGGTCAGTGTATATAATCAGTCACAGGAATGTCTACCTGTGAGCTACAGCCAGCGAGAAATCAGCAATTACCTTTCATGTTTAAACAACCTAGCACAGTGTTTTACATAACAAGGTGTGTATCACCACTCAAGCTCAAATGGGACTATTACAATCAGCCACTGTAACAAGCAGTGCAAGGCAAGTGTTTCCTGGTGAGAGCTTCTATAGCAGCAGCAGATGCGTAACTCCAGGACATTTGCTCCTTTCATGTTTCATACCAGCTCTACCCAGTTGGGCAAATCATTTCAGCTTGTTTCTAAACACTTAGTTGCATTACAGAATTCCTTGGAAATTTTTAAAATGGAGTTAATTGCCATAAAGAACTGTCCACTGTGTTAATCTATGAGAATGAGGAATTGCATTGCACTTGTCTGATAAGCTTGAGGACCAGGGGCTGGAAGATCGAGAAGGTTATTGAAAAGCAGAAGGAAAAGTTATTTCTGGGTAATAGCACAACTAGAGCAAACACAAGTATTGAATGCAGCACTCAGCCCCACTGACAGGTTGCAGGGAGACTGAGATGTCTATCTCAGAGAGCAAAGAGTCAATTTTCCAGCTCAAGCTACAGATCTCAGCAGCTTATGCCATGCTAGAGTTGTATTTCCACAAAATAACTTCCCCAGTACAGGTCATCACTTGGCATGACCAGCATTTGTGCAAGGACCACAACCAGGACAGCCTGGCCCACCTGGGAAAAAAGATGTTAAGGGCAGCAGCTTGGCCAAACCACTTTTGGGGAGCTTGGCAGCTTGGCCTACCAAGCTCCCCAAAAGGCACCAGGCAGAAGCTACATAGGTGACTGGAGTTGTAGAAGTCCAAGGAGGCCTATGAAAAACCAACTCAGTAGCCCTATCACTTTACATGATTATTAAAAATCTTTTTTTGTTCCCATAAAAATGGCAGAGAAATTAAATTACACAGTGAATTTAATGAAAACCCCCTTTAGCTACTGCATACACAAACAGAGTTAAAGCTGTGAGTGTCCATGCTTTACACGTAATGGAAGCATTGATTTTGAATAGTATTTTTATAGAACTGTTCTGGAAGGGTTTTTTGACAAATCTCTTCCTATGAAAATGCTCACTTGTCATAATCCAATATTTTTCATGGAAAAAAACCCCAAAAACTGTATTTCAAATACTGGAATATTTTTTGCTCTGGGAAAATAGGGATTTTTTTTGCACAAAAACCTGTTCTCTATGCTATGGAGAACTCATCTGCTCCATTTCATGAAGTGATCAACATTAGGCCCCTTCAGATAAACAAACCTGGATAGAAAAATTAATTTCAGTTTTGGACATGATGTGCTTGAATAATTTGCTTTCTCATGTCAGTCTAAAGACATGGTTTTTTGGTGCTGCTTAGGGCTAGCTGTTTTCTGACAAAGACATGAAGATTTAAAGTTATTAGTGGCATTGCAAAGTCAGGAATTTAAGTGGTATTTAACAAAACCAGGAAGCATCTTCAGTCTCTCCTATTATCTACACCCTAGAAACTCCCAAAGAAAGGCTAACCTCACCTTCTGACTGATGACAGAAAACTGGGTTTGCCTCAAACATTCATAGGTAGCAGTAACACAGGTTACAGAACACAGAAATACTCAGTGTTGCCTTTGGTCTAAAACCATTGCTATGAACAAAGAAAACAAAAATAACCCAGAAGCAGCAGTCAACAGCTGAAAGGAGCTTTGTGCAAAAGTAATGGTTAAAATTCCATGCATTTTAAAGGTCAGGTTTTCATTTAATGTTTCAGTTAATTTTCCATATCTTCACTGAACCAGAAGGTAGTCTTCCCCTAGAAGCTTCCCATCCTCCCTTTTAATAATGAATAAACTTTTATGAAAGATTTTACATTAGAACTTACTTCCATTTTGAAGTAGAAAAATATTTTTACACTTTCCTACAGGGATAATCATATGCTACTACTGCAAAAGAACAGGTCCAAGAACTTCTAGCATGAAATGGAGTGATTATAGAGACTGTCTGTTCCCCCACACAGGTGATACCTGAACAGAAGGAAAATTAACTTACTCAGTTGTCTCAATCTTCAACCCAAGTAAACACAAGATACACACTCAGTGTTTTGTAAAGGGCAGCTAAGGAAAGTTGGGATATATCTCCTCCCTTTTATTTCAAATGACTTTCAAATTACTTCAAGTGCCTTCACCTACTTTCCTCCTGCCAGCCAATTTCCTTCCGAGTTGGACAGCTCACTCAGTTTTTGCTGGAGGTGGTGGGTTGATCCCAGCAAACAACAAAACACCCTCCCAAAGTGCTTGCTTAGCCCCCTCTCCTCCAGGGTGGTGAGGGAATAGAAGGAAGGTGAGACTACTTCAGCAGGGAGAGCAAAGGTACATGTGCAAGCAAAGCAGAAATAGGAATTCATTCACAACTTTCCATGAGCAGGAAGATGTCCAGGCACTCCCTAGCAAGGGGTGAGTGAGGACAGGGTAGAAAACAGAAAGCCTTCACACTGCACAAACACCATTCAGCAACAGCCAAAACACTGATTTATCAACACTATTTTATGAATCTGCCCCACCAGACCCAGTGCCCCAGGACAGCTGGGTGCTTGCCCCCAAGTCCTGCTGCGCTGCTTTTGGATTTGTACTGAGCACAGAGTTGATAACACAGAGATGATTTTTGTTATCGCTGAGCAGGACTTACAAAGGGCCAAAGCTTTTTCCCTTTCTCATACTGCCACACTGGTGAGGCAGCTGGAGGTTCCTGGGAGGTTGGGAGGAGACACAGCCAGGACAGGTGACCCAAAGTGCCTGAAGGGATATTCCAGACCATGTGACATCCTGCTCACTGTGTAAGGTGGAGGGAAGAAGAAGAGGGGGATGTTTGGAGTGATGCCATTTGTCTTCCCAAGTCGCTGTTATGTGCGATGGGACCTTGATCTCCTGGAGATGGCTGAACACCCGCCCAGCCATGGGAAGAAGGGAATGAATGCTTTGTTTTGCTCTGTTTGTGTGCACAGCTTTTGCTTTTCCTATTAAGCTGTCTATATCTCAACCCACGAGTTTTCCAGCTTTTACCCTTCTGATTCTCTCCCTGATCCCTCTGGAGGCAGTGGGCAAGTGGCTGCCTCAGGCTTGGCTGCCTGGGATTAAACCACGACACCCATTACAGCACTGGCAGCTTGGCTTCTTCAGTGCTTGCAGACACACCTCTCTTCCTAAATGCACTCCACCTATTCTGTCATAAACCTCATACCACCAGCAAAGAGAGGATGATGTGAATTAATGCATTGAATATTCAATAACAGACTGTCCTTGTTCTATACATTTAAATTGACATCTGTGAGGCACAGGCAGAAGAAACAAGGAAGTTGAGAAAGCTCCCTCCTAGCTTTTAACGATATGGAAAATTTGAAGTTAATTTGACGTGGAGTCAAATGGCATGGATGATTAGTGCTGCATCAATTTTAATACTCTCCTAATATTGAGAAATTATTGCCTTTGTCTTAACTTTCTAAGACAGTTTTCAGACCTATTTCAATTAAACACTTAGATTTTGTTTTCAGTGTTCAAAATAGCTTTGTAAATATGCAAAACCATCAGCTCAGCTCAGACTGATTTCGTCAATTTTTACGTTTTGTCCTGATTTCCTACAAATTTTTACGTTTTGTCCTAATGTATTTTAGGCTTTAATTTACCATGAATAGCCAAGACTTATTTATATTTACAGGGTACATATTGTACTCATATGCATGAAAAATATAATTTGTCTCATCTAATGAATCATCATTAGCTTTTGTTTCTACCTTTCCATAAGCACAATATTTTTAATGTGTTCAACTGGAGTTATTTTTACCCAACAACTTATATAATTATTTTTAAGAAGAGCTGTCATATGTCAGCCCATCACTATTATTGCAGTTTACTTTCATATAAATAAAAAACTGAAAAAGCCTACTTAAAGGAAACATTCCATGAAGAAAAAAAAAAAAAAAAATCTCCTTACATAAAGGCAAACATGACCAAAACTTTTGGGTTTCCTTTCTTTTCTTGAATGCTCATGAAACTTTCAGAAAGAAAGTTCATTCTCTCCTCAAGAATTTGAAACCAACTCTAGATAATCTGGGAAACCAAACAGAATTAAAAAGTAAGGTTGGCATAAGGAACAGCTCTCCACCACAGCAAATTACACCCTCAATCCCTTCAAAATACTTGCACCATAAACTCTGAGGTGTGAAAACACACACATGTGCAGAGTCTTCCTTGGCAAAACAGTTCAAATTAGTTGTTAAAAAGTTATCACTTACAGGCTGATTCTTCTGAAACTGGGATCCCAGGTAAGGAAAGATACATGAAAATATGAAAAACACTGCTTCACCTCTGTGGAGGTAGTTTAACAACGTCAATATGCCCCATTTGGAAACATCAGTCAGTGATAAAATACTTAAATGCAGAATACTTAAATTCCTAGAAAATTAAGTTAGGTAGCAGAAGGCAGGCAAACCATACACCTCAATGTATCCTGAAGAGAATGTCCACAATTATTGAAGCCAAAGGAAACAATTTTTGCTGTTCATTCAGTAATTTTCACTCTTTACTACTTAACTACGGGGTTACTTTTAAGCTCTGAGAAATGAGATTCAAATACACAGGAAGTTCTTCCTTTAACCATTAATAGGCTGTTGAGAACCTGATGTCATGAAAAAAATGGGGAAGATAAAACTACTTCAAGATGCTTAAAACATCATTTGAAAACAGAATGGTGACTGACAGAATAATACACAAAAATATCACCTTGCAGAATCTGTAAGCACCACACAATTGCTTATCTGGTATCTTACTGTTCACACAGCTGCTTTCCCTTTGGCAGAGTATTACCAGCACCACATTCCTGTCTTAGAGAACATGGTTAAAAAAGTCTTTACTAAATTGAGTAGAATGAGCAAGAAAAACTTCATGTGAAAAAAACCCAGACAGCTTGAAGAGTTTTTTCCAATTAAGTTTGTTTTCCAGAAGTACTCACCAATTTTAAATAATGGCTCCATTCTTCATCTTAAAAAAAAAAAAACCCAAAAAAAAACCTCAGGATAGTAAAGCTTGCATTGTGGGAGGAGGAGAAAACAGTGGGGAAATTAAAACTCACTGCTCATATCATAGAACACACCAGTGTAGTGGATGCCTGCCTGTTATCACAATAACCAGCTGGTCTGCAGAGTAACTTGAATTAAGTGCAAAGAACCCTTCACACACACAGTGCAAGACAGAGGGAAGGTCAGCCTGATTCTTTAGATAAACTGGCAGGTGAAGGTGGGCTTGAGTTTTCATGATATGTTAGAGAAACTGTGGAGAAACAACTTCTGAGGCCAGGGATAGCAAGAATTCCCAGGTGACAGGGAAGTCTGCATTTCCAAACCTTGAAATAAAAATCCTTATCAGTCCTGTACACTAGGAGGTTATCTTTAAAGAGTTTATCCTTCACTGTGTCTGAATATCTGTGGAAAGCTTTGTGCCCTGGGATATATCACCACAGACAACTTTGTTTACTGATGGAGCTGAGGAGTGCTGATTTGAGGTGTGGCCAGGCAAAAAAGCTCTGGAGCTCACCTGCTTCCCAGCATGTGCCAGGCTTCAACCAGGCATGGTGACAACCTCAGTACATGACTCTAAGGAGGGGCCTTGGTTGCAGAGTGTCACTAGAAGGAAGGTGAAAGTTGAACTTCTTTTCATAATCCATCAATATTCAAGGAGCAGGAGGAAAAAATTGGCTTTCCATGGGTGTTGAAAGGGAAAATTTCCCAGTCTTAAAAGACAGGCAGTAGCACACTCACCATTTAAATGCAGAGGTGGGCTCCAAAAAGCCCTAATTATTATGCTTTCTGTGTTCACCTTGCAAATTTTGCCGTTCACTTTTATTAATCTATGTTAAAGAAAATATGCATAGGTCAAATATTCTACCAATCTCATTAAGAATGCTGCTGACCAAGACAAGTCCCTGATTTTAGGATGGAGCAAAATCTAAATCTTTCAGTGTTAAGACTGCTGTAAAATCATTTTACAATGCAAGGAATGAAACCATATATGCATTTGTTTTCTCCTCCTCAGAGTTTATTTTGCATGTGATTTTACAGTTTATACTTCACATCATACATTTATTCCTTCTCTTGAAAAAAGGTTTGACAGAGACGCTTGCCATTACACTTTGAAACCTGAAACTTGTGCCAGTAAAATAAAATTAAAAAAAAATAAAACCCACCCTATAAAACATATTAGATCAATACAGTGTAAATATAACATGTATTAGAAGTTGCTCGTTATTTCACTACAAGGAAAACAATCTGGGGGAAAAAAAAAAGATAATCAGTTCCAGTTGCTAAAACAGTTCAGTATATTTTATTTAAAGTCATAGCGTAACAGGAATGCTTTTATTAGCCCACAACCAAACAATGATCAAACTGGTGTAGAGGAAAATGAAGCATGATCCTATGGTACTCAACTGCAATATAACATTCTCTGCCACACAGAACATATCAGACTGGGGATGTTCACAAAGCCCTTTCAGTGTGAACTCTGCAAAAGACTGTTTTCCATCATGCTGCATTATTCCATCCCTTATTTTGCTTAAGAAGTAAGCCACAAGTAAGCATTCCAAGAACTGTGAATAGATTGTCAGTGTTGGCACCAACTATTCAGTAGTTTACACAATAGTTCACAAAGGAAACTGGGTAAAATTATGACTTGGAAATGGTCACGGACATCTTCCTCTTTGGCTACTTTAAAAGTTAGAAAATTCAGATTGGTACAAAAGACATTCATTTCAGAACCAATTCAAATATGTTTTTAAATAAATGGAACAAAATAAAGCATGTCTCGTTAATTTGGTATTAATTTTCCAGAATACTCTGCAATACATTTTCAAATATACAAAATCTTACTCTTTACAAAAAAGTTGTAGAGCTTGTGAGTAAACTCACTTGAATTATCTTAGCAGCACTCCAATAATTAACTATCTTAATTTTAATCAAAAAGAACCACCTTAATTTGATCACTGAATTTTGAGACTGCTTCTTCACAAGAAGCAATGTTTCAAAAGTTATAAAAGTGCAAGAACATCATCATGTTCCAAGCTGAAAGGCAGCTTCTAGAAGTAGTGAAATCAGTATTGCAAGGTCCTGATGTTAGTGAAATATATGCAGTGGGAAGAACTACACTTGCAGTACCTCTTCCAGTGTGGTATTGTTGCATTAAGACCAAAGCATGCTTCTCACTGAACATTTTAGTGATCTAAATAAAACAGTTGTGTCATTTTTGTCCATCTCTAGCAGGTGAGATGCTCAGACTAAGCGATTTGGGTGGGAGCAGATAACCAGCACACACAATAGCATCAGCAGGCCCCCACTCAATCGGCCTGCTCGTTTTGCTGCCCAGCATTTTTGTGCATTTGTAATTAAATAAAACATGGTAAAGTACAAGACTCTCAGAGGACCTTCTCATCCATTTGGATAAGCATTTCTAATTCCATGTTAGACTTCATTGAAGAAGAGGAGCCTCAAATTAGGTCCCACAAACCGTTAAGGCTGCCTTTTAGCCAAAAACTTCTGTTTCATTTAAGCAAACTACTTACTTTTAGTAAGAAGCATTAATACATAATGAATATTTGAATTCACTATCAAAATGAGGATTATAAGAAATTACAAACTTTAGAGCAGGAACACTCTTATCATTCCTGATAATATTCTGTAAACAACAATTTAATTGAGAATACCTGCTGCTTTGCAACACCTTAAGTGTAATTTTGTACTACTAGAACTACAAACCCAACCTTTTCCTTTCTGCTTCTTTGTAAAGCTTCCTCAAAAGAGGGTCTAGCAAGTCAAGAGCTCTACAATTACATGTGAATATTAATCTTACATTTTAAACACCTAATATTACTATACTCAGCCTCAGAAAGCCTCCTCAGAGCAAGTTTTGTTATACTTAGTACTGGTACAGTGTATCAGCACTTCTTTGTGACTTGCTTCTTCTGTGGTGGTTACAGACAACTTCACTTTGGGATGTCCGTGGTGTGAAGCACCAGAGCAACTCTGCTTGGAATGTACACCTAGGGAAAAACATGACAAGAACATCAACAGCTGGCAAACCCAGAAACCTAACAGGACACAACTTCTAAAAAACAGCATATGGAAAAAAAAACCCATATTTTAACTGGTAAAAATCTGTCATTTTGGCACTGTTGTGGGATAAATATTTTATATATATCATATATAGAATATTTAAAGAATGATTATTGACTGCTTAGTCTCTAGCATTGGAATTACACAAGATAAAAATTTTAAAGGCATCCTAATTACAATCTCTTCCCTATTTTTCTTTTAACAGCTTATTGTATTATATTTTAGGTGACTACCAGGAGAGGGCCTCATATGACTTACAATGACCAGTTTCAAAAACCTGAGAACATCCAGATCAACAGACTGGTCGGTCAGTGATATGTGACAAAGTTTTGCAACCCTCTTTCACTGTGATTTAAAGTTGCCCCAAGGCCTGTGATGTCATTTCATACAGGTAAATACCAGCAATATGACACAGCAGCATACTCTTCACACTCTTGGCACCTACTAGGGAATGTCAGTGGCTGAGCAATAAAACTCCATCTCAAAAGTGGACAGAATCAAAATTAATTATTTAAATGATTGCACTTTTCTTCCCTTTTTTTCCCCCTGAATACCACAAAAATACCCAAACACATATAATCAAAAAAAAACCTCATAGATCACAAAAGAACTCATGGTAATGTATTTTACATGACACTCCTTCCACGCTGAGCAGAGTCACAATCAGAAAACAAGAATGATATGTGGTATCTACCAATTACCTTGATACACGGTACTCCATCAATTGTCAGGTCTATGAATGTGTTTTCTGAACAAGTCAATAAAAATGCAATTATAAAAGGTAACACAAGATTGAAGATTATTGGTTTCATTCTGACAATGTCCTCTTTTAGCCTACCCTTCATCCCTGTGGAATGTCTAATATTCTGCAATTTCAACTGCGTTATCTGCTAACGAGAGCCTGATGGCACGAAAGGCTTTCATTGTTTTCAGAACAGAATAAAGCAATAAAGCAAAGAGCTTTAGGAAAAGGAGAAAAAAAGGAAAAGAACAGCTGATCTTCATTGAATCAGACAGAGCAGTGTCCAATGCTTCTTGAAAGGCAGCGAACATAATGATTTCCCCTAAGGTTTCAGTGATAAATAGCTTCTATAAACCGGTGCAGGAGAGGAAATACTTAATGAAGTCAACTACCTCAAAACATACAGATAAAGGAGAGATTCTGAAGTTGTGTACTGAGAAATTCAGGACTCTGGGTTTGGATGATGAAGTGAGAAGGGAGAAGGAACAAGAGAAATAAGTTTTCTAAGAAAGAATTTGTAAAATGTTATTTCAGTTATGGGAAAAAAAAATTAATGTTAATGCAGGACACAGCAATTCTCAATTATATTGTGGTCAATAATGTGGCAGATCCTAGGAGAAGTAAATTAGCCCAATTCCTTTAAAGTCAATTTACATCAGCTGAGAATCTGAGATCATCCAACTCCAACCACTTCATAGACAAGCAGAATTTTAAAACTGGTTTAAGCAGGATTTCAGAACTTGCACAGATGATTGTATTTAAACTAATGACAGATATGTTTTCCATTTGCCATGAAGAGCTGTATCTGCCAGCTTATTACTTTAGTCACTTGTTTTTTCCTTACCTAGGGAAATTAAACACACTTTTTAGAGTTTTTTATCTTGGTGGGCTTCTTGCTTAATCATAGAAAAGCCACATATGGCTCTATCTCCTAATCTTATTTAATTGGTCATGTAACCACCTCTGAGGCTATTTGCTACAAAAAGCAATAATTAAGGCATGAACAATGCAAAAATATAAATTATTGATTAAGCATATGATTAATTACAAATAAAAATATTAATTTTTCATTCCACTGGTGTAAAATTATTTTGGAAGGAAAAAATACGACACAACTATTAGATACTACTCCTTACAAATATATCGGTATTATAGGTATTTAGAGTAGTATTATTATTATTTCTTTTCCCCCCAGCCCAACAATATTTCCAGAATATACCACATTCTATGTCCTCTGGCTTCATTACTTGTTTAAATAGACAGAACTCAGAACATTGTGTGAGGGACCAAGGAAGAAAAATGTGACCAGTGAGGCTGGAAAGATCGCTTGTCTTTCCTGAGATAAACCAAAAACTGGAAGATTATCTGCCCAGGATCCCAGCAGGGTTTTCAGCCCAGATTTCTCACCTCCACTCCTCCTTCTGACAGCCTGAACCAAAAAACTTCCTCAGTCTTTTCACTCCAGTATTATTCCTTTTCTTTCAGCACCTCTCACCTGAATCACCACTCTTATAGCAACATATCCCCCTTAACTTACATTTATTTTCTCTATATTTTTCCTAAGTGTACTGACTGCTTCAAGCCAGTGCACCCGTGCACTGTGCTTCAAGCATATGCTTCAATTTGCCATTAAGTGACACTAATAAAAAGGTCAGGAATCCATTGCTGATAGGATAAGCTGAAATACAAGCATTTCATTGTATGTTTGAGTCCAGACACTTTCAAATGTATAAATGTATGGATAATCCTTAGCTCTATATGTGTCTGGATTGGACCTTGAAAATTCAGTTGATCAATGATACACACCAATTCAGTGTTATCTACAACTGTGCTCTGTCCCATCATGCTGGTCACTGCACCAGACTCCAAACAGGATCAGCTCCCTCACAATTCCTAATACTCTCTCCTTGATACCAGTCAAGAGCTGCACACAGAGCCTCTGATTGCTCAAAAAGCAGTGGCCAAGCCAGTTTTTAACCCACCTAACAATCTTATCTTCCCTGTAGCTCTTCAGTTTCTAGGCAGAAATGCTGCAGGAGACAAGGCTGAAAGTCTTACTGAACTGACTGGAGCAACCTTGTGCACACAGCTTGAGTCATTTAATCAAGAAAGCAATCAGGCTGACCATGCATGCTCTGACTTTGCTAAATCCAGGCTGGCTTTCTGACTGACTCACCTCATGTAACCCACTTGCTTGGGCACAGATTGCAAGAGAAAGTGGTTCTTGTCTTCTGGAGGAATTGCCCTACAGACCCCTCAGCCTTGCTTTTCATCCTTGGTTCAGCTGTCAGAAATTTCCCCTGACCACTCTGATTTTTCTTTGATAATAATCACCAGTCTTGCAATCACATCACTGAAATCATCCAAGCCTCTGGGTGTATCCCACTTATGTACAGCCTCTTTTTAACCTACTGCTCTGCTACTTTATTTTCAGTAGAGCACTATCACATAAAAAGGGTCTGAAAGCAGAGTTTGCCCTTGGAGTCTGAGAAAAAAAAAAAAAAAAAAAAAAAAAAAAAGGCACTGAATACTCCTGTATTGTTCATATTATTATCCATCAAAGTTTTGAGTCTTCCCTTCGTCAAAGGACTTGCCTTCGTTTTTTTTCCTTATCAGCAGATTTGCAGAATCACCTTCCCCTCTTCTTCATTTTATATATACAGTATACAGCCTGAGATACATATACACCTATCTATAAATAGACAAGTTTACTAAAAGGACATAGAGGGTTCCTGATTAAAACCATTACAGGAAACCTAGGTATTCTTCAGCAAAAAATATTATAAGAGGTATGTAATTTTTTTACTTTTACCATACCCTAGGAAGAGTATCTCAGAAGTTTATTCTTTCATGTACTGCTGCTGAATTATACACTTTCAATTACCAGCTTCAGTTCTACTGATCTCTGTTCTTTTAACCTGCTTTGTCTGATCACAATTTTTATCCCATTCATGCCTCCTTCACCATTTCCCAAGGCTCACTTGATGAATATGGACAGAAGTGAAAACCCAAAGAACAGAACACTAAAGAGAATTCATTCATAGCTTACCCACATCTTGACTGTCATCAATCAAATCACCCTCAGAGTCTCTCTTCTATTTCAAGCTCTCTGCTCACCCTGACACCCTTTCCAGCCACTTCCTCCCCTCCTGGCTCACCCATGTTGGGAAGAGACTCAGGAGACCCAAACTCCCTGCTGAAAGCAGGGTGAGCTCTGAGGTCAGAGAAGGTCACTCAGGATCTCAGTGAATTGTCCCTCTGCTCTCTATGCCAAACCTCGAGCCCTCTATGGTTCACACCAACTCCACTATTTTAGGAAGCCAAGAAGACACCTAAAAACACACACAGGAAGGTTCATGAGGCCTTTTCTGACAGAAGAGTGTAACATGGGGATTGGAAAGCATCCAGTCTGTCTGAGACAGGATGACTCAGCTGCAAAGACAGTTTTTGACAAAGTTAACTTTCAAAAGCTTACTCATAAAATATCACTGAAAGACTTTTTATTCTTAGTTTGGCAGGAATGGGGTAACTGCTGTTACTTCACCAGCAGATGTGCTAGCAGAGAGGATGGTGGGGGATCTTGTTCATAAGGCAAATGCAAAATGGGATTTTGTTGGCACTTTTGACCTTTTTATACTGCATGTCCATATGAGGCAGCTACACTGTCTGAAACCAGGCAAGTCCCACACAGATCAAGGCTTCTGGCACTAAAACAGTATCTCTAGTCAAGAGAGAAAAAAAAAAAAAAAAATCAACCTCTTTCCCACCAACTATCCATCAAGTTCACAGCCTATTCATGCTGGCTATCTCACAAGCAGGACAAAAACAACTGGTACTACTACTGGCCAGGATTGTAAAATGTATTCAGCCACATTCTTACTCCTTTATTTTTTTTTCTGTGAATATCTGGAAAAGTTCTAGGGAAAAAAGATATTTAAAGAGTAAGAAGAATACAGGAATACCAGATGTAGGAAACACCTGTGAAGAGCAGCAGCTATAGGCAAAAAATATCACCTTACATATTTCAGGAGAGGACTAAAATACACAGCAATCTCCAAATGTATCTAAAAAGCCACAAGCAAGAGGTTCTACAATTGACAACTGTTGCTTTCAGATCTGTCAGACTAATTCAGTAACAGGTGCAAGCACAACCAAAATTGGCTGGAACTGCAATGAACTACTCTTCCTCTGACTTTCAGGATTGGAAAACACCAAGACCTAAAAATAATTTCAAGGTCATTTTGCAACAGATGGGAGAATTACTAGAACTCAGAGCTAGATCAGGCACTGCAGAAAAATACTCAGTAGCACATATTGCAGCTGGTAGATGCAGAAGGCAATGTCACAAGAGCCTGTGCCAACATTGTCCCAAACTTTTAATTAAAATGAGGACTTTAGACAATCTCCTGTCCCCATACCACCACTAATTTTCACACACGGACACTATTCTGAGAATATAATTAACCATCAAATAATAAAATAGATTATAGCTCTTCCTTTCAGACTATAATTTATTATACAAAATCTCACACATTTTGGTTTTCATTTTGGTAGATTTTGCACATGACAAAGTAGGTGTGCTTAAAATAATGTGAAGTTCTGCCTTCCAATTTGTTTTTCAATTTACAGCTATACAGCATGAATATGCAGAAAATAATTTCCTAGATTGTCTTGCTTTTTTTATGCAAAAGAAGTCCATAAACTGCACAGGGTGTGTCTCAAAATTTCTTCTCTATTCTCTTTCTCTATTCTCTTCTGCACTTTGTTTTCAGGATGAGAAAAAGTACTTTAAGACAGCAAAAACCCCTGAAAAACAAGTACTCTGAAGACAAAGATAGGATGAAACAAAATTAATAACAGAGTAACTTCACATTACATTTGCTGGTGATTTTAAGAAGTCAAACAATCAATGAAGATGAACAAATGAATTTAGAAGTCTTAATCATCAAGATTTAAAAATCAAAAAGACCTTTGTGGCATTAAATTCTGATTGATTCACCTAGTTTGAACAGTTAAGTTTCTAACTACAAATATTCTTTCATGTAATCTGTATATCTGCATATCAGGGGAGAAAACAGTTAAAGATTGCATCAGTCCCTTAAAATTCAATGCATAAATCCTTATAATGAATGTTATTTGAATGAGTATTTTCAAAGCTAAGGTCACTAAATGCCTTTAGATCATTTCTATCTATGGAAGTATTTTAATTTGTCCACAGACTTAAGAAACAGGAAGTTGCACTTTGACACTGAATAATATACATTAAGGTCAAGGTTAAAAACTCAAGCCTGTAATAAGGATATTCTTAAAATAAACTATATAATTTCACCTTAATTTAATGTGGAAATATTTTATCACTAAATGCCAAAAATAGACAGAAAAGACAGCTCTGGGGACATGGGGAAAGGAATTCTCTGACATCTATTTATTTTTTTAACTAATTGGAATGAACTACAGAAAATCTATAAAAGTCAAAATATGTTAAGCAATTATATTTCACAACAAATCATATACTACTTTTCCAATGACAGAACATCCTCTGCAATATTCTACTTTGCCTCTTTATTACTCAGATACTGTTGGGGCATGAAGCAGGAAAGTATAAGCCCTCCATTTTCATATAAATCAAACTTTTGTCATGGTACAAAAGATTTACTAAGACACTTATTGATAGCTAGTTCTTTCCTACAGCAAAATTGAATTGAGTTGGATATCTTAGAAAAGACCAACAAGATATTTTAAGTGATGCACTATTAAAAAAAATTACACTTTTTCTTCCCCCTGCCCCAAGTCTAAGTTTCATATCCAACCACAAAAGCCAATTTAGGTACCAGCAAATGAATTAATCCAAAAAAGGGGCACTAAGATCTGACAGGGGTTGAAATGTGTGTGCAGCACTTAATTTACAACTTGCACAGAGATGATGAGACATAAGCAAGACTAAAGGTTTATCAAAAAAGCACACCAACATACCTCCAAAAAGACTAGTATGAGAATACCAGAGTAGAGGTGTAAATAGAAATGAAGATAAAGGGGTAAAAATAATCTATTCTTACAGTGACAAAATGGTTTACAGCCTGTTATTACAAAGTTTGATTGCCGGGAATGTTATGTACGTTTCATATATTTGTTAACAATCCATTAAAGAAAATGCAGTGAAATGGAAAAAATAGTACAGTTATTTCAATAAGTCATATTACAAAGGGCATTTCTGTGCATTTTCCATGGAGTTTTCAAGGTGTGTCTGATGATTTTGAATTCTGGCCCTCTAAGAGCTTTACTAAACAAGTCTGAAAATTGTACAGTGAAATGCTCAACAGTGCTTACAAAGCTTCGTCTTCTTCCAGGATTCTTTGCTCCATGAATTTCATATCTCCCTTCTTCTCATTTTGATATGACACCTTGAATACTTCTTTTATTAGGTGATATTTTAGAACGAATCATGTCACATTTAATCTTCTATTTTTGTAACACATTTGTGTGCTATTAAAGCCTGACTTGAGAAGCAGAATTATTGCATGTGATTTCATTTTGTCAACCCTCTGGGCATGTTTTACTGACAATGTTTACCCACACAACTTAAAGAAGGTACACCTTTTATTAAAAAAATTACTTCTTCAAAGTTTTTAGTGGAGAAGAAACTAAAATTTTTTAAACAAGAAACTCGAGTCTCATGCATTATGAATTATTATTAAACAGGAATAATTATTAAACAACAGGAAAAGAACTTTCCTGAGTTTGAGGTAGTATCATACATTATTTGAAAAGAAATCTGGTGGGAAGACTTCTGAGCTGGATTTTAGAAACTAATTAAAACTAAAGAAACTCCTAAGCAGAAAAAAATTACCCAATAACCTGGACATAAACTGCTATTTGAAATAAAACATCTTTGTTTTACTGCAAAATAGCAGCTGGAGGTATTTACTGTAACTTTTCTTAATTCTTACATGAAGACCTATTCGCTGAATTTAGGTTTTCCAGATGTTTTTCCTCGATCACGTTTACATGGTGTCCTTTCACTGGTACTTTACCTTTATTTGGTGCAAGTGGCATCCTCTGGGGGGTTGGCTGGAGCTGCTCTGTGAATTGGGTGGCAGAAGGACACAAGAGAACGGGTTTACATGGGTTTCTCTCTAACCTAGAGGTGCCGTTGCCATGCCACAGCTTATGGTACAAAAGTGCATTTGCTGCTGAGTTTGCCACATGCCTTATCTTCCACATACTCCTAGCAAACCACAGCTTCACATTCTGCCACGTTTGTTTCTGGCTTGGAAGGCTTGCACTCACCATCTAATGGACTACATGTGAAATACACATTCCACATCACAGTTAATTGGCTTGCAAAAGTTAAGTTAGTGATAGATAATTAAGATGCTCTCCAATCACCCAGGCAATGTATTTGAATTGGGCACACGAAGCAAGAACTCTGGAAGCAATAATTTGCTACATAACCTTCAGGAATGAAACCTCAGACCTTTCATTTCAAATTAGCACAAATACTTACCCACACTATGAAGGCACTATTACATGCAGATACATAAAAAAACCCCCAAAAAACCCAATGCAAATCCCATTCCTAAGATCCTTTATACCAAGCACAATGAAAGCACAAAAATTCTTTCATGTAATGAAAATATTTTACATCATGCAAATGAAAAAAATGACAATACTCTGGATACAATGAAAGAAAGAGAGACAGAGGCTAGAAGTGAAAATAATTCTCAGCAGTTTAGATCTCATGAGAAAAGTTAAGATGTGACACTAGAAATTCATGTTCTGTTCAACCATGGAAGGGGAGTGGCCCACAAAAATCAGTGCAGGTGCTCCATCTTTGCAGGCTCTTAAGGTTACAAATGTAACTTATTTGCAGGCATTTACATGTACCAATATACCTGTGCATAGAGAAACATACCCTTCACCCACATAAATGTTTTGGGTATAAAAATCTACTCAGCAATATAAGTGATTTCAGATTTTTTTTTCAGTGAACTCTTAATTCCCAGCCTTTCTGAATCTTATTTTCTTATGCTTATGAGCATATACACAGATGTGAATGCATACAGAAATAATGGGAAATATGTGCACATATACAATTATACATACATAAAGAATAGGGAAAATAACGTTTGAAAATTGCTAATGGTGATGATTCTGATTTCAAGAGGAATTAAGAAAGGTAGAGTTTTATTAGTAACCACCTCAGCTAACAGAAGTTGCATGTAAGTATATGTCTCCCAGTTAATCTCAGGTGATTTGTGGGAAACTCTTTATCTATTATTCATACCACTGTAGGACTGGAAATCCTTGAAATTCTTGATGTGAACAGATAAATCCTGTTCCATTTTGCAAAGTTTTTCTAAAAACTGAGGAGGAAAAATCCATGATTGGCTCTAATTTTTGTTTGTGGAGTTAAGCATGTGATTCTAAACAGAAAAGGAAGATTCAGTTTCTGCAGAGCTTTAAAAAAAGCAAGCATGAAGATGCAGTCTCTTGACTGAAATAAAGTAAAAATAAAGCAAATTATAATATTAAGGATAGCAGCTCAAAAGCGTATTAGTAGGTGTTCGTGCATGTTGGCAAGGAACACTGTGCCAGGCACTACAAAAGTGCAGGGAAATATAAAAGCAAGGTTGAAAGAGAAAAATTAGTTAATATTATTGGTTATAATAAAATCATAATGTTATCTATACTGTATTTAGACAAAAGGTAATTTCAAAAAATAATTTTAAAATATCCCCTTTCCCCAAATACTAGAAGAGACTCCATATTTGTCCAAAGAATTCCAAAACTTACACAGATGAAAGTAAAATTAAAACAAACAAACAAACCCCCAAACTTACCATAATAGAATTTACTTACCATAATTGAATGAGGTCGATAATTGTGGGGATATTCCTCAGAGAAATACTCTGTACTGTGGTCCAGCCTTTGATGCCCTCCATATTCTCCAGCATCAGAATCAAGAAGGATTTTATACTTAAAGGCAACTGTTAAGGAACTATGCCAATTACCCCTCAAACAGAAAATAAATCTAAACAAAAAATCTAGTAGAATTAGTAGTGGAACTTATGCAGTAATGGAAGCATGCTGACATATTCAACATAAAGCAAAAATCATAACAAAATCTAAAAGAGTGGAAAAACATGCAGAACATATAGAACTCATATGAAGTTTTGTCCTGAAAACTTTATTTAGCACAGTGACTCCTCTTACAGCAAGTACCTCCCAGTATCTTCTGCAATCTGCCATGAATGATAAGTTTATACATTACAGCAGACATGCACAGCACTCCAGGTGATGAACTAGACAAAAAATGTACCACTAAACAAAACAATGCCCTTGAATTGCATTTAAGAAGTAATATAATTGTGACCATCAAAATCAATTGCTATTTAGCAATATTTTACAGTCTGTCAGAATCTGACCAAGTGTCAATCAGAAAAGCATGTAATTTTACAGAAGAAAACCCCATAACTCCTCTGAGAGTCTTCTGGAAAAGAGCTGGAATTATTATAGCAGAGAGGAACAAAAGAAAGAAAATATTCTAAGAGAAGGCTTTTTAACAGACAGAAATCCTGACTGCAGTTGCTAAAATGAGGTGAATTATTTAACAAAGTGTAGCAATGAGTTGGAATACCTCTAGATACTTAAAAGGATTCAAACAGATTTAGCAAAATATAAAAGATAAAATAAAGTTGAAACAATAAAGTCAGACAACATAAGAAAATAAATGGGGAAATAAAGAGCTAACCCAAATTCAAAGTCAATTTCTTCTTATTTGTGACAACTGCAAATAAAATATTTAAATTTTTTTATTATTTCACTACCTTTTGTTTTCTTTATTGGACATAATTAAAGCATCTTTTTCCTTCCTGAAGTTCCAATAGAAAGCGATCTCTACTCCCCACCATCCAAAAGAGAGAGGGAAATAACAATGCTCTATAATCCACAACCTGCTTCCTCTATTCTTAGACATGGGAGAATCTTACTTTCCTACAACTTGTATTTAATGGGATTAGGGATGAATGAAGCAACACTTTTGAAAAAGTCAGTGGTTCTTAAACTGTTCTTAGGCTTCTGTGTTTGCTGAACCTTTTGAAAACAGGCCTGCTCAAAACCTGAAGGATTGTGGTATAGAAAGAATTGTTTTCAAGTCTCTTCACACAACTCAATAGGATGAGGTGGGAAATGCCCCAACCACCTGCCTTACTGACTGAAATCTCTGGTGACAAGGAAGGCTGAAGCATGACATCACACAGAAATAACCACAAATTTACTCTGAGACACTTCAGTCTAGAAGACTGCAATGAAGAAAAGCAAATGCACATAAGGAAAACAGGAAAACTGTCAATTAGCTCCCAAATCACAAATGCTAACCAATCCCTTCCCCACATTGCCAAAATCCTTCCCATTTTGTTTGCAGCAAAATGAGAGAATGGTCCAAAAGTTAATTGTTGAGTTCTACAGGGCAGGGGCCCAAAGATCACAACATTCTACAGCAAAACCTTTCTGTTTGTTATCTTCCCTTAAAAAAAAAAAGTTTGGAAAATTATACTTTGCCAGTTTTAGTCCTCAAAGGTTTTCATGTGCAGACCACACACCTCTCCCTCCCTTCTTTCACAAACATGATCTAATTACCATTCATTTGCTGTCATGTACAACATGCAAAGCCACAAACTACAAGATGCAGTCAGTCTCTTCAGTGTCCTTTCAGCAGCAGCAATGTCTGCTATTATTCCACTACATATTTTATTAACATGACAGGAGAATGCCTCCATCAAGCATTTCATACCTTACTTTGGTGATCTGCACTATTAAATTATTAAATTTAATAACTTATCAATGTTGTTGAGAGGCCTGACATGTTTAATGATTCCTTCAAAACTATTTACAGCAAATGCCATTGTTATGGCTATGCTGTTTTAAAAACAATTCATAAAATTAAGTCTGTATTGCCACAAAGTACTGCTGAAGTTAATATCACCATGTCTTCACTCATATATAGCATATTTTGTGTAAATACTGTTAACCAGATCCTGAATAATGGGGTCACAAGAAAAATTAAGATCCTCACAGATCAGGTATTTGTCTGGGAAAAATACCTAGTTTGGTAAACAAGTGCATTTACCTTCCAACTTAAAGCCTCACAAAAAAAGTCAGTTTTCACATTTTAGAATTTTTCAAGCATCTAGTTTTCTGAAGATTACTTTCATGAAAACATTAAACAGCAGATGTGCATTTTAATTAAGTACATAATAGAAGCATTTTTTTATGCTGTGAGGTCTGTTTTGTTTCTGTGACAGTGTTGGAACTACTAGCTCATATTCTCACTGGAAGAAAAAAAAAAGTCTGATTCCTGTTGTTTGGTGCTCCAGCTAAATTTCCCACCCACTACAAGGGAAGAGAGCAGCAAAAGCAATGAACCCTTGTATAGACAGAGCAGAAAATGGAAAAAAACTGACACATTATCTCCCACATTAATTACTAAATCATTATGCTTTTATAATGTTTTGAAATGCATATTTTAACACATTTTTTAAATTTAATCTTCTGCATATTTAGTGACACATTTGCAAAGTAAATGCAAATCATAAAATAGGAAAATTTGTACTTTGTTCCAACACTTACTGCTGATGAAAGAAACCAAGTAGTGCTTGAGGGGGTGATAGAGTCTTAAGAGGTTAGGCCATTTTGCTTCTCATAATTCTTGAATTCCACTGAAAAAACTGGCATAATTTCAGGATGAAGGATACTACTTTTGCTCCTCTCCACACACTGCTAATTTTGAAGTCTAAGGATTCAACCTATGAGTGACAAAAAGCATATGGTATTTGGCTAAATTTTGTAATGAAGGTAAACACCTTGGCCTGATAAAATTCAGCTCAGGATACTCCAATGACAGGTGAAGCCATTTAAGCACTCAACACATGCACAAGTACTGAGAGGGAGGGGGGCACTGTTTCAACTTCTGCCAAGGATGATTTTTGGTTAAACCACATGTAAATTTACAGATATGTCAATTAATGTTGGTTAGTGATTTTGATGATTATAAACATAAAATGGAGATTCACTTTGGAGCCAAGATAACACACTTTGTTAAAAAAGGGGGGGATTTACACACATATAGCTTAATTTTAATGAGACTTCCAACACAGGGGAAAAATTATTTAACAAAATCAAGTGTGGAATCTCAAGGAGGGAAAAGGAGTAATTTCTGAAATCTTTAAGCCCCTTTCCTGTTTGTTTTCCATCCTTTCAGCCAAGTTCCTTTTGAATAGAGGAAAGAAGGTTTCCATATTGAATTTTCACTGCAGACTGGCCTTGGAATCTAAGCACTAGCCCACAGAAAGGCCTAGGCAGTACTAAAAACATACATTTGGAAACTCATGAATGGTTTCTCCATTAACATTCAAAGTTTCATCTACAATCAGAAAACTAGAGACAGCTGACCTAGATGTTGATTGTTCATCTACCTCCAAACTGAAGCAAATTAGGCAGAAATAATTTGTTAGTTCAAGCTGCTTTTTTCATGAAAAGGCTTCTGAAAGAGCATAATTTATGAAGTAAAATTCCAGCATAAGCACAGAAATGTTTTTCTTTTCCCTTCACATAATGATTCAGAAATTGGGCAATAGGATATGCCACTCTGATACTTACACAGACTCACAGTGCTGCAAACCTCCTTCTTCTCCCATGCAGATCAAAGAGGCATTCCCACATTAGTATGCTGTATTTCTTATTCACACCTATTAACCTTAAGTATCAACTACCTTGATGGAATTTAGCATTTGACTGATCCTAAATTAAGTCCTTTGTCTCAGCCTGCCAGAATTCTACCAGGCAGGGACAGTTACACAACCACACTTCAAAGGGGCGTCTTTGCCTTCAGCAATCACATGCCAGTGACTCATTTAAATGACCTTACTTGCTCATTAGAAGCTCTAGATGCACGTTGTAAATGTCAGAGAGCCTGAATTAATGTGGGGATTTTTTTTAAAAAGGCTATTTTTGCAGCATTTTGATGACAATATTTGTGATTCCTCAGAACAAACTGGTTTCAAATCACAGAACATCCTGAGTTGGAAGAGAGCCACTAGGATCCAAATCCAACCCCTGGGCCCACACAGGACAGCCCCAAGAATCATATGTGCCTGAAAGCACTGTCCAAATGCTCCTAATCTCTGTCACATTTGGTGCTGTGACCATCGCCTTGGGGAGCCTGTTCCAGTGCCCATCTGCCCTCTGGGTAAAGAACTTTCCTAATATCTAACCTAAAACTGGCACAGCTTTATACCATCCCCTCAGGTCCTGTCACTGGTCACCAGAGAGAAAAGATGAGTACCTGAATGTCCCTATGAACCCTAAATTCAAGCCATGCTGCTATTCATTCACTCTTGGACTACAATGTTTTGATAGATGCTATGCAAAAATAGCAATATGTAAAACAAAGAAAGCACTCTTTCCCATGACTTTTATTTTTTTTTTGCTTGAGCAGTATATGACAACATGAAATGTCAAAATACAGATAAGCTAACAGCAATTCATACTGCCCAACATTCACAGACTCCCATGCTCACATATAAAATTAAGGTCTCATTCCTTGAATACCTCACACCAAAGTACAGTATCTTACAAGAACAAATTGTAGAACAGAACAACCCAATGTCGACGAAAATAGGTCCAGAGAGAAGACTGAAGTTCAAGGAGGAAGGAAAAACTGACCAAAAACTGACTGTGACTTCTCATACTCATTAACTAGCTGAATGCCCACAGAAAGAGTTTCCAAAGCAGGTGGGACATGCAGGACTGTAATTTCTACTAACTATACCTTCTCATATAAAAGTGGAATTGGGGTCATTATGCCAACAGCCTACATACAGAACAGTTGAAAGAAGAATATTTTCAGTGAGTTCAGAACAGAGGACTGCCTACAAAAATGCAGGCCAAGCAGGAAACTCTGGACTTTTCAACATACCTGCCAACATATCTGAGAAGCTGTATATAAAACCAGCTTAGAGATATATATCACTACAATATATGGATAGACCAAAGCCATCCATTTAACAAAGGCACATTCAACGACCTGTGTTAGGTGCACTCATCCATCTAGTTCAAGGCACAAAGCAAACTTAAACCTAAGAATTGAAAGGAACATCCCATTTCCCAACATTCCCAATATAATTCAGAAAAATGTTTAATTAAAAAAATTTGATCAATATATATTTTTGCAAGTTGTCTCTTCTGGCTTATAACAGCAAAGGGTATCAAATTAAAAATCCACTAATTTATTAAAAGAAACAAACAGACTAACAACAAACTTTTGCTTTTAGGTACTTTCTCCTCACATCTAATTTTCAAAGGGATCATAAATAATTCCTTTTCAAGTGGAGAAATTGTTCTGAAGATTTAATATAATGTTACCATATGTCCTAATATTAGAACATCCTTTATTGAAGTCTTAGGTTAAAAGGATCCATTAAAAAACTATATATAAAATTCATGGTTCTAATTGCAGAAGAAGAGTTAGGGAGAAAACTTAGATGACATTAAAACACACCAAAGTATTTAAAGAAAATAAATAGAGAAATTCCTCTAGATTTTAAATAGCTCCTTAGTCTTCTCTGGTGAGCTCCCCCTCCCACAGAGTACTGTGTGCACCTCTGGGATCCTCACAAGAGGAAATTCCATGATTGAACTAAAGCAACTGAAACATGGAATTACCCTGAATGGCTGATAAATAAAGAGGAGGCTAAAACTGGAACTGCAGTGCTTTAAACTGACACAGCAAAAGTCACACACTAGGCAGTGTTTGTCAAAGGACTCGAAAGAAACTGAATTTGGAAACTTAACCTCCCCCAGAAAATCAGCAATAATTTTTGGAGCCGCTAAGAATTTGGACACAAATGCAAAATCAGTCAATGACTCGAGTTGTCATTTACTGCTCAGCTCATCAAAGAGCACATTCTCAGTCCACCCAGTTTTAAAGTACAAATGCACAGATACAAACTGCCTGATGAAGGTTTGCACTAAAGCACATTCCTGTGTGACTCCATGCAGCATTATCCCACTCTGGTGGCTTTCTGCTATATATTTCAGAAGTGGGAGTTACTTGCTTTTTCATCCCTCAACAGAATTCCAATAAGCAGCTTCACAAGTCTTTAAATTGCAATTTTTACTTTTACTTTCTACAAAATTATCTCTTATGAAGAAGACTAATTTATAGATTTTTTTTTGGGGTGTACACAAAGAATTAAAGCAGTATTATGTTGTTGACAAATTAGTGATTTCTTACCTTTTAACTACAGGTTGAATTCATATTAGAAAAAAAAAAAAAAACCACAAAATCAGCTTTCAATTTCAAAAACTTTTCCTCACAAACAGAACAGTAAAGAAAAGGATATTTTCCTGGAGTTTCAATACCCACTCTGTAGTCCACATAACTTTGGTATGGATGGAAGTTGAAAATAAAAATAAGACCTGCTCTCTCAAATGCTATGACCTTATTGGATTCATGCTTTTCACTCACATAGGCCTAGGGGGAAAAGGGAAAAAAAAATCAACAATTTAAAAAAATATTTGATTTCTAATAAATTAAAAAACCAAGAAAAACCCCACTGCTTCTGTACCTCATTTCAAGTAATACAGGTAAATACTCAATGAACAGAACTAAAGGCATTAGTCTGCAAACTGAAATTGTTTATCTATGAAATTTCATATAAAGTTTTTGATTACTAAACTGTAGTTTACTTTTTACAAGGTAACATAAAATTACAGAGGTAGAAGCCTGTTAAACAGAGCACTTGAAAAATTCTTGCTCAAAGACTGGTAACTTGGTTTTGCCATCACACTTTCCTTTAGTAAAAAATGAAATCTTCAGCCTATTTGTTATGGGGATCTGCATCACATATAGTATTATTAATTCAGAAAATGAAGTACTCAATATGGTTTTTTGGTGTGTTTTTTAGCAATCTGTGTGAGAAACAGCTTTGATAAGCCACAATAAATGGCTGCACATACCACCTTTGTTTTATTTGCTAAAGCCATTAATAAATAACTAGACATCAGTTAAAAAAATCTTTAAAGTGGATTATTCATTAAAGTGGACTAGAATAAAATAATTAAACACTGAGAAATGATAACAATTGATCTTTCCCAAAAATTACAGTGTGATACGAGTGTAAAAAATGCAAATGCAGAAGCAGCAGGTTGATGACTAGGAGACTGTAACTTAAACTAGACTTTGCTGAAAGTTTTTCCTCAGATATGGAGTAATTATTTTTATAAAGTGTAATGTCAGAACAACTTATACTTTTGCAAA
This sequence comes from Haemorhous mexicanus, assembly GCF_027477595.1. NCBI lineage: Eukaryota > Metazoa > Chordata > Aves > Passeriformes > Fringillidae > Haemorhous > Haemorhous mexicanus. The sequence goes on along the minus strand of NC_082342.1, from coordinate 7,907,571 downwards.
GCAATCCTTGGATGGGATTACAGACAATTTTATAGTCTGCTTTATGCAATCCACAGTTACTGAATAAAAATAGGGAAAATAATAGGAAGAGACCTTGTTATGGAGCTAAAAGGAGACTGTTTCAGGTTTCTATTATCTGTGGAAGATACTTCAGTGCCATATTTTGACAACTTGAAATATATGGTGAGGCATTACACAGCGCATAATAAAGCACTGTTTGAAATTTCAGCATGCAAATTTGAAAGCGTTGTTACTCCACACATGTGCCCAACGGGTGACTAAAACTTGTCATTTTGTATATACAGCTTACCTGGGGAGATGCAAGCCAGCCAAATCTTTCCTCCAATTTATTCATATCTCTATCAAAGGCATTTAGGAATTTATAGCGAAGAAGATCATCCTCAGTAAGATTAAACTGTCTTCTGGCATAATGGTAGCTCTCATTATTCCCTATTCTGGGGAAGTCAAGCCATTCTGGATGTCCAAATTCATTACCTGCATTTAAAAATATTAAGGATCCGTGAAATCACATGCTAAGAATAAACTAAGCCTACAAAAGCAAAATATACCAATGTGTATTTCCTTTCTACAAGTTTTAAATTCCAAAGAATCTGCTTCCATAGGTAAACCAGTCATTTTATTATTATGCCTCTCATTTTTTAATCCATCTCTCAGAAATTCCATTTGTGTTAGCAGGGTTGCTTGGCCATTAAAACTACAAGAGCAAAATATCCATGGACTCCAGGGGAGTGATGAATTATGAACTCCACGTTATCATGCCATGCTTTAAAATTTCCCAAAAATTTTTCTGTGTGTGTAAGTGCCATTATATCTCAATTTGGTTTTCTATAGCAGTAGATTCACAAGTCTGCCAGTCTCACCCAGATTATCTAGCCCAAAAAACTACTGACCAGACTTCTCTTGAAGACAAAGAATAGGTATATTCAAACTTGGATCACATTCAGAAAGAAGGAAAGGTTAACATTTAGTCAAGAAAAAGTTTAGCTTCTCCTATGCAGAATCTCCAAAGCAAATCTCAGCTGTCAAAGCTAAAGATTCAAAGCAAGACCTCATATGGGACTCAATATTTTGAGTGACTTTGATGTATCCAAAATTTTCTTGGTTTATATATTGTCATTATTACAGATTGAGACAATTCCAAATGCACTTATAATTCTAACTCATGATATAACCTGTTGTCCTGCAGACTCTCTGACATTTTGGACTATTCATTTGACACAGCATTAAAGGGTATCAAGTACCTTGCAAATTAAACACTTGTTTCAAATCCCACAACAATTGATTCATGACAAACATTTCAGAGATTACACGACACCCACTCACTATAAAACAGAGACAAAAACATGTATCTGGAAATATGTATGGAAAGTAATAGAATGAAATTTAAGAGCTTTTCTACTAAAACAAACAAACCAAAAAAGAATAGTAAAAGGATCCTCACATTTCCACAAACTGTTACTCAACTTTTGTCAATGAACTGCAGCTTTGTGGGCTGACAGAGGGCAGGGGTGCCAAGGGAAGGCAAGAGATTCCTGGCTGGATACCCTGCATGTGCATCCACCACCCATCTGCACTGCCTAGAAGGCCTGGAGGATACAGGCAGCAGAGACAACTGCAAACTTCAATTTGTGAAATGATTTCTGTAATTCTCTGTTTTGTGGGAACAAAGAAGTGAACAGAGGACAAAAGAGAAAAGCCTCATATATATTTAGGAGAGTTCTTCAGAGTGGTATCCGCTTTGTAAACCAATTGACAAGTTGTAAATTAAATTTCCTATTCAAAAGCTAAACCACTAAATTTCATATTCAGCTCAAAACTGGAGACAAATATAAAAGAATCAGAATCACAGCAGGACTTACAAAATGACCTTGGAATAATGCTGGACTGAGCTCTTAAACTGTGCTAACAATACGGTTTGGAAAATGAGGAAAGATATTGCTACAAAACAGACACAGTATCTAAGCAAATTCAATATTCTCTGAAGAGCTAGACAAGGTATTACCTTCTTTCGTGATCTGCACACTACTGAAAAGATGAACTACATGAGATAGCTCAGCTAAAGACAGCAAAAAACATCAGAAAGACAGAGATGATACATATCTGGAATTGAAAGGCAATGAAATCATACCTATTTGTTCAAGAAAGAAACAACAATGGGTGAAATAAGCAACAGAAGATAGCAAATAAATTAGACTGAACTAGCCCATCATTTCCACAGATTATTTCACTGTAAGTAGAGCAGACTTCCTTTGGGTTTATAATGGGTAACGACTCCCTCACCTCCACTTGCTTTGCCTGTTTCCCCACCACGTTAACTAGTATGGTTCCAATGCTGTTCTGTTGTCTTGGCTTTTTGAAAGGAACAATATAAGTGCAGCAAAATACTAAAAGCAGTTTTAATTTTCTACTATTACTTATGACTATAAAGAAAAAAAAGGAATTTAGTACAGTGCAGCAATTTGACAAAACACTAAGATACTTTCTGTTCCCAAAAACACAAGCTGAGGTCTCAAGTCTGCATGTACTTTGACAGTCTGTGTCTATGAGCATCTTCTGGAGGATATGCTCCTGAGCCTTTTGTACTATTTGCTTGACTGTAAAAGGGTCACTTGCTCTCTCTTTATAGGAAGAAAAATAGTTTATAAATTGTAACAGAATGAACTCAAGAAGTTTAAACTGTGGTATAGGGAAAAGAAAGTAACATTTAGGATGCATCTGCTTCTTGCAAAGCATTAAGGCCATGCATCCTATAAAAAAACCCCACATCTAAAAGCTACTTTTTTAATTGCTTTTTTTTTTCTAGTTTAGCTTCATAACAGACAATAGGAGGGACTAGGAAAGAAAAGGCAGAGGTGACCAACACTTGCTGCTAAAGATAACTATTGGTTCACTGAATGTGAAGCATCATCTGCCTCCTTCCCCATGTTACACTTCTCATCTCTGACAAGAATCAGCAACATTCACCTCTATGCTTAGAGGCTTCTACAGTTATCAAGAAGTATAACTGGGATTTATTTTCCTCTAATTAATTTACTGTTTGATGTAAAAGTCTAAACTACAGATTGATAAGAAGCCAGCTGCCACAAATGATGCAAATCAAGACAATGGAACTAATGTGGGGGAGGCAGAGAACAAAGCTGAAATTAACTGAAGTTTTGATTAGAGAAACAAAGACAAATCCTTGAAGTGCAATGCATGCTAATTTTATCTAGGAATTAATTGAAGCTTGCTATTTGCTGCATATTGCGCACACTGGACAACTTTATTATGTACAGCATTTCAAGATCGCAATTCCAACAAATAAATTAACTTTCTACTACCATAATTAAAATTTATGTCATCCTTGTTTATGAAGATAGAAATGCATTAACACCACAAAGAAGTTAGGCTGCTGTGAATTTTTTAAAGTTGATCTGCACAGGTCAATAAAGTTTTCTTGATCTCTCTTCTTTAAATATCTTTAGTAGCAATTCTCTCTGAAAATACAAGCCTAAGCAGAACTGAAGAGATATTTAAAAGATGGAGCAGGCAGTTTCATGAGATGTTATTAGGAGTTGTTTGCATTTTGAATTAAATATGATGACACTAAATATTTTTAAAGCAGTTAAAACAAGTAGTTTATTTTATACAACAAAAGTAAGAAGTTTAATTAGGTGTATAAGGCTAAAAAAGGTTTTAAATTATCTAAACCACCACAAAAAGATCCTATTTAAATCTGATGAGCTGGAGACTGGACACATTGGGACAAAAATTCCAACAGTTCCACCTTAAAGTACATCTATCAAAGTATTCAGAGTTACACCAATTTACAGAAGTCAGACAATAAAGTCACCCAGGAGTTGCTACTGCTTTGAATTTAACTTCACTACCTTTGTGAACGATGATGACAGTGCAACAATCTGCAGGCTATAAATAAAATCAATGTAAATCAGATCTAGATAGCATATGGTACTTATTATTTCAAACAATAAACACTTCAAACAATGGATCTTCATTTTCCCTAGTTATAAAGCTCTTGGGTGTTAAGTCATTCTGTATTTACTCATATTTGTACCAAATCTTCTTAACATCTTAAAATCTTCTGCTTCTTCTTACTACCAAACTCAAACAATAAACACTATACTGTCTCTGAATGATAAGAGAATGAGCCTCACTGCAAGCATTCCTATAGTCTTGAAATCCATGCAAAAATAAAATTAAGTGAAATTCCAAACAGGCTCCTGATACACCTGGGTTAGATGACATGAAGACCTTCACATATTTTGAATCCTCTAACATTGGTATTTAATATTGGGTCAGAAAAGACTAACACAATCAATTCAAGAAAACAATTATATTTTAACTTCTGCATAAAACACAGGCTAGAGGAAATCTCTAGCATGAGGCAATGGCAGAGAGGACAATTGGTAAAGACAGTTCAGTGAAAAAAAATGTATTTTCCTCCAATTTTCTGAAAATACCAGATATTGTCTCCTCCCAAATTATGAAAGATAAAATCAGGATAAACACCATATTTGTTTTGCAGCTTGGATCTTCCATGTCTCCTAGGGGAGAAGGAAGGGAACATTTAACATTCCCTGTATTAAAGGATCAAATAATGCATTTCTTCTGGGGCAATACAATCATGAGGAAACACAAGGATGCCTCCAATGTATCCAAGACATGGGAAAGGATTGAGTCCTTAAAAAGCTTGCCCTAAATCACACAGGGACACAATACTCTACAGGGATACAGAGTATCCCTGTTTCTATCCTATTCCCACTTCCCATCAAGGGTTGCTTTGTCTTCTCTCGTTTCCTACTGATGTTTAAAGGTTGGGAGCTATTGTACCACACAATTGTATAAACACTGATAAAAAAGTTCCAGGTTCTTAAAGGAGATAATATTCCAATTGTTCCAACAAAAATTCCAGCCATACTAAATGGCACTGTTCAGTTCTCCTATTTCAAATCCAGTTCTCTCTTTTGCCAGATAAATTACAGAAAAAAACCCAAACCAAATAACAAGAAATAATAAATTATCTTAAGAAGCACCAATTCTGCATCTCTATTAGGAAGGGCTGGATGGCTGAGAAGATTTCTTACATAAAGAACAACCAGGCACAGACATAGTAAACAGGCCATAGCATTGCTTACTATGACTTCCCATAGTTATAGCTATGCCCACATGCTGGTATTTAGCAGAACTCTGATTACAGAGAAAAAAAAACCCATTTATCTGGAATAAATTAGTCTTTAGTTTAATTATTTGTAATGTTCTATCAAAGGAGTACTCAATAAAATACCAGTGGCCTCACTGACAACAGTATTGAGTTCCAAAGGGCAGATGAACATTTTCCTTGGAATGTTTACTGAGCAGAGCAAGAGTTGCTGCAGTTCATACTAACAGACAAGAAAAAAAAAAAAAAAAAAGAGTACCATGAGAAGTTACCTAGGCTAGAAGGGATCCTGAGAGGATAACTATTTTATTAACCTGCCCTTAAAAACTTTTAGGCCTGAAAGTTTACATTTCAGGTCTCTTTTCCCCATGTAGAATAATGTATTTCTGACTTACAACTTACTCAGTGTCCTCATACAGTATTTAAAACAATAAAGTAGCAACTAAACTCTTTGTGGTGCTTTTACACTTAAACAGTTCCCATTTTGCTGTTTCCTATTAGATGCATCTTGGTAAAAAACAAGAGACTGACTTTGATACTGTGACATTTCCACCAGGCTCTACGTGAACACGGCACAGTATACATTATTTAGTCAACCACTTCCAAGAGCTCACTAAAATATTTAAGAACAGAAATATTGCAGAACACATTGCAAAGGTTAAAAAAAAAAACCCACAACAAAACAGACAAAAAAAATCCCCAATTCTAACAAAAAAATACAAATCTATATCAAGAAACTTTTTTAACAGATGATGCAGTCAGAGACGCTCTAGCTAGATCTTTCAGTTTGGTGCACTGCCAATTATTAACTGGTACCACAACTGACAGGTTAATGGGCTTACAAAGTGAATGTAGGACAAGGCCAGAAGAGAAAGAGGTCCAAGAAAGGCATAAATCAAACAAATATCTTAGATGGTTTACTTGCTGGTATCAGTCAAACTTTCTTTGTCTAATTTTGAAAGAGCATATGAAAAATTAAGAGAAAAATATGTAAACAGAAGAAAAAGACCACTTACATAGTGTTTGGGGCACAGGAAAGTTAAAGTAAATGAAAAATTAAAGTTCAGTATTGTCCTGTTCTTATTACAGGAACAAATCTAATTACTTAAATAACTATGCATTTGTTAACAGCACAAAATGAGAAAACTTGGAATTAAAATTTGGAACAAACTTTAAACAAAGTAGGGGGCAAAAATCATTCTAAAATAGATGTCAGGAATCAAAACAGAAGGTGCATTGTGAGAAGCCCTGGTTTTCTTGAAACAGTACAAATAAGCCATCAGAGTATACTTCTGGCTGCACCTCTCAACCTCTTCTTACCTAATGTCCTCAAAGGAGTACATTCCCTAGATTCTTCCTAGACTCACATATCACTGCTTTGAAATTAAAGCTTCTTTCTGCTAGCTGCCTCCTGCCCTCCACCTGAGTCTGGTTCAACCCTGCCATGCTGAGAATGTGTTTATAAACTTCCTAAAAACACTTGTTTTAGGAAAAACCTTCTCAAGATCCTCACAGTTTTAAACAGCTCTTGTCTACCATTGTTTTCAGTGAACCTGGGCACTTAAGGTATTTTCAAAATCAGAATTATGTAATTACTGTAAAAGTCTTTGAAAAGGCACAGCATCATACTGCTACACTACTTTTGCCTCAAAGAATTGGAAAACTCCAAACAGCACCTGGGCACTGTTGTACATTTCTTAAAGAGTGCAGAGACCTTGGATGTGCTCAGTCTCAAGGCTGTGGCTGCCAACATTAAGACTCCTCTGATGCAGAAAACCAATCAATGGTACTTCTAAGCTGCCATAAGAGTTATGCTTCAATTCAGATGAGGAAATGGAGTTATTTGTTTTCTGAATGTTACATAAGTGATTTGTGAATTTGGAAGGTACAATCTGTGTTTTGTTTGCAGGACTCAGCACTGTTTCAAAGAAACCTGTTACTGTAATGGTTCCTGCTATAAACTTGTATATACACAAATATAAATAAACATAATATTAAAAAAACTTAATCAGTTGGTGTATTTGTTTCTACACACAATTCTACACAACAGCTGAAATCTTAGGTGGAACTAGCACCTAACTGAAGCCATATTTTAGATATATAAGGATATTTTCTTAAGAATTACTTGTCCTTGGCCAAACAAACCCCTAATATTCCAAAACCATCATGGAGAGTAAAATTCAATATCCTGCTCTCAAAATAAAAGTTTATAGAAAGAAAGGAATACAAATTTTCATATCAACTTCTAGAATTCTCACATAGAAAATCTTGAATGTTAGCAGAGAATTTTACCACACTGTAAAGTGAAAAAATAGTAAAATGATTCTGAAATTAGCCACACATCATATTAGATAAGAAACTTTTTACATTGAAATCCTTTCAGGTTCCCAATTCAGCAATTAAACATCATGGCAACATGTAGTAAAGAACCTCCTGACCACAACTGTATCTTCCAATTAAATACTGTTCAGAAATCAAAGACTGGCAATATACAGATGTATTTTCCAATTGTTCAATTACTATAGAGTTTGACAACATACTCCAGCATAATGTGTGTAGTGCTTGGTCAGTAAACCCAAACCCATCATTAAGGAGAAAGGCAAATATTGTGATCCAGAATTGTGTATTAGCAACGTCTCACAATACAAAACATCTTCCAAATGAGAAGAGCTGCAAGTTTCTCTAAAAGAGTGTCCTCAAATAATTAGTTTCAAGAAACAGATTCACTTTAGTGAGCTGATAAAAAAGCATAGCCCTGGCATTATCCAGCCTTCCTACTGTTCAGCAGGGCATTTTCTTTCTACAATTACTTCAGTTTCACTACTTAACTTAACAGGAAGACATTCAAGTTTTTATTATACTTCTACCTTGCAGAAAAAGAATAAATAAGACTGATACTAAATAATCATGCACTGAGGATTCAAAGTCATATCAGGTTAAGGTTTTGATTTTTTTTGTTTGCAGCTTGGTTTGTGTGGGATTTTCGGTGTTGGTTTGGGATTCTTTACACAACAGATGAAAAGAAATGCCAAGGACTGACACTGGAAAAGACTGGCCAACTATTCCTTTGGCTTCAGGGCTACCGCTGAGGGATGAATGAAATATGAGCCATCTGTAAAACTCAAAAATGCTGGGTAAAATAAAAATACAAAATCCACATTTCAAGAGTCACTTTGTCAATAGTTTAAAACAGTCCTGAGAGAAGACATATTAGCTAAATAATCCATTTTTTTATAGTTATTAAAGTAAATGTTATAAGGAGATTCACTAAGAGAACTGAAGGTGTAGAGAAAGAACTCAGAGTGTGGGCAACAGGTAAAACCAATCTTCTTACCCTGCTACTTTCAAATGCTCATACTAAACCCTTTTGTGAAATCAATACACAGCATGAGCTGTAAGAGCAACTCTGCATAAGATATTATCTTAGGAAAGAGTGATGATAGCTACATCTAGCAGCCAGCACAAATGTTGGTTTGGTGTTTTCTAGCTCTATTTAGAGACATACCAAAACCATCAACCCCCATATGGAATGCAGCACAACACAGCATTATGCCTTGCTTTCTGGCATTTCCACTCAAACCAGCACAGTATGATTGCTGGGTTTTGGAAGGAATTTTTAGCTAATAACTCAAGGGAAAACACGGGGCTGCTCAAATAAACATCTCATAGGGGTTCAGACAGATTAAAGAAGAATGGTTAGAGAAGAACAACATTACCTGGAATTAAAATTAACTGACTATTTAAGCTAGAGAATTACAAGTCTGCCAAAAACCTCCCTGTGAAAGTGTGAATATTTTGAGCAACCTGAGGAGAAAAGAGGAAGCCTCAAGAGTTACAAACTCTCATTAGGCCTATGCCAAATTAAACAGTACATTTACATCATGATTCATTTGCTTTTTGCTTACTATTAAATAAACGGATTAATCAAGTACCATAACCATAATTATCTCCACTATGAAGTGGAGATAATTTTCTTATTGTTCCTCTCACAATAATTTGACTCTTTATCTGGGAAGAAAATTAGCTTGGAAATACACTGATATTCTAAAGAACAAAACTGCTGGTTTGCTGTGCCTTTCAAAAGCAATATCCTCAGCAGATGGTAAACATTTATGCTGGTATAAATATAATTTATGTGTATATCAGAAGAAAGTCCTAAATCAAATTGACTTTTTGCATTCATTGCTTTAGAGTCTTTTGCTTCCCCCCTCTTCAACTTGTTCATTGTTAGCTTTACAGTTTGGGTCTTTGTTTGTTTGTGGTTTTTTTTTGTTGTGTGGGGGATTTTTTTTTTAAGATGATCTTACATTAAAAATGATAAGTGGCTTATGTAAGAATGTAACCAGACATTTGAAAGCAATTTTTCTAAGTCATGTTTATTTGTTTTAACATATTTCAAAGATCCTAGCATATTCTTTTGGTGACAGCATAGTCTGTTGAAAGATCTCTGCTCATTAGAGTCAATCATAATGAAGATGTCTAAGGCGAGATTATTTGAATTGTTGGTGGGGTTTTTGCTTGTCTGCTGTTTTGTTTTTCTTCTTTGTGGAAATGGTATTGAAATGTTCAAGTTTGGGTTTTTTTTCCAGAAAGAACAGTTACAGATCAGAAGTCAGGGTCTCTGGTATTTTGTCATGCTACAAAAAGGGCAGGTTTCAAGAAGAGTCTAATTTGCCTGATAATCAATTAAAGTACTTATGACTATTAGTCTGTATATTAAAGTCAATTGTTCTTGAACAGAAAATGCATGTTTTAAATTGAAATGTCTTGTCTGTAAATGAGAAGTATTAATGAAGGTGCACAGGAGGAGTGTATTAATGAGAGAAACCTCTGATGATGTAATTCTGACCTGTTCAAAGTAGTAATTGCCCTGGTCTTCTCTCTCCCTCTTACTAGACTAAGGACCAAATCTTATACAGTTTTCAAACAGATATTCTGAACTTTTTGCAAAATACAATGCATCTATAAGACTGCACCTGAAGAATGTTAAAAATCAGAATTCACTTAAAATCATTAAGATGTGCTGCGTCCAAAAAAATACTCAGTCTTGGAATGCTCACTGCATCACATTTTAAAGTGTAGCACAGATTTGCTACTGCCTCAAGTGGACATTATGCATGCATATCTTATATGAAAGGAAGTGTCATAACATCTGTTTTTTAAGCATCTTAAACCTGATCCTTGAGCTATCTTTAGCCACATCTCAGAGTATAAGAACAAAGAAGGAAAATCAAAATATCATAGCAATAGAGAGCTTGTATGTTAATAAAATTCTTTTACAACTGTTTACAACCCCAGAAGAGGATAAAGAAAGGCTGAAATTAAGAACCAGCCTCTGAAGAGCATCACCTTCTAATACAAATCTACAATTAGTTCTACCAGAATAATTGCTGGTCTTCCAGTATGAGTGGGCACATGGAGACTGCAACTGCAGCGCAGGCTGGGGCAGACCTTTACAAAGATCCTGATGGCAAAATGGGCTGGATTCACAATGTAAAGACAGTCTTGACTCACCTATACATTAACCAGTGTCAGCACAACTAGAAGCAGGAAAAAGGGGAAAAAAAAGGAAAAGAAAATAAAGAAAAAAAAAAAGAAAAAAAGATAGCAGGCAACAGTTTTTAAAGCTGAAGCAAAACCATTGCTCAGATAAAAAAGGGAGTTTAAGGAATTGGTACTGATGGCACCTTTGCTGCAAGAAGATAATCAGAGCATTTTGAATTACAAAACAGAAGATATTCAAAGCATTTTGAATTACAAAACAGCCACCAAAATCTATGGGAACTGAGTACAGTTATGCAGGAAGGTGTTAATTTTTTTGTTGTTGTTGTTTGTTTTTTGACATTGTTGTTGCTTTTGTTATGTAAGGAGACAGGAAAAAATAAATCTCATAATACTGAGAGAACAGGTGTTTGTTGAAATTTAAAATATAATACAGAAAGAAAATAGACTGTAACTGAATGTTACCACAGCCTTTCAAAAAGCAGTTGTGGCCAAAAAAGCCCTTTCTGCATGTATTAGTTACTCCTTCACATTCTCCTTCTCTTGTACTTCTGAAGAGGACTTGCCTTAAAAATCAGCTTTAAGAGACATGAGAAGAGCCACAATACAGCCTGATTTAAGAGGCATGATTCCACTCCCCTTCCTTTGGGTGGAAAGACAAGAGAAAAGATTATGGACTTAGGCTCCCTAATAACAGGTCATTTGACAAAGATTTTAAGAGGTATTCAGAGTATCATCAGGCAGAGCTTCTGCCAATTTTTTATTTGGTCTTCCAATTTTCAGGGTTTAGTGCAGAAATTTTTTCAAATAGCTGGGAAACCCAAGTCCCACTAACACACTCCATTTCCTGACAATGGGCACATTAAATAGGTAACTCCAGACATATATCAACCCATACATCAAGAACTCTAGTATGGAGCACGTCACTGGAAAGTGATCCAGTGTTTTTCCTGACTGTCCCTGCGGTGCAGGTGGGAGGAAAAGCTGAATTTTGCATGGTTTGTTCTGGTGGCACCTGAGGAAGGGATGATCAGGAAATCAGATTGGTTAACTGTCTTCACACATGATTTTTTTTCCACATAACTTTGGTCCAAAGAGGTTAGAAGGCAAGTAAATAGTTGTGAAAGAATGGTCTAGAACTGTGAACCTTTGAGATTTAATTTTTAAGAAAAAGAGGTTCACCATGAACCATCCCCTCTGTTCATTCCATTATCTCATGCCTCTTTATTTGCAGTGGACAGCTAACCCTTCTGACTTTGAAATTCAACAATTTGCTATATGACAATTTGCAAACATGACAGTATTCACCTCATGCTCAAAACATTTCTAAATTAGCATCAAGACCTGAATTAGCTGAAAGCATAACAAAGCTGTGAGCCTTTACAGACAAAACTACCTAATAATTTTAGAATTTTCTTGTGACACCAAGTTAATGGACAGAAAACAAATTTAGACTCATAAATGAGAATCAGAGCAGAAATTATTCCCAGATTACATTATGGCTGCTTAAATCACGATAAAATTTTCATTTGTTTTTCAGTTTTGAAATAGGTACCTCTGAACTAGTGTACAAAATAATAAAAGCAATGTCATTTAGGTAGACACCTCTAACTTTTTGCTTGATCAACATTTTACTAAAAACATATGTTGCGATGAATTGCTCCTGTCCCTACCACAAAGTTTCACATAACTGCTGGAATTAATTCTGTATGCACACATTCATTTCTTAAAATTATTATTTCCAAAAATAGTGTTTCAATTTACTGAAATATGAATACATTTAAAGTACTACATTTCATGCTGTCATTGCATTGTACACAAATAAGAGATACAGCTTTTTTAGGGCCAAGATGAAAATATACTGCACATAATGCTTTTTCTGCCTTTAAGACAAAACTTCTTTGTCAAGGGAAAAAGTAAACTTTGATCTAATAAAAAAAGCCCCAACCTGCTTCCATGTCTGAAAAGTGTTGTTACAACTGTTTGAGGAAAGCCAAATATGTACAAACACTAAGATGATTTCTTCTTTCCCCCTCCAGCAATGCTGTATGGAAATTCAAAATGACAAAAGCAAAACACAAAACACAGACAAGAAGCCATTAGAGATTACTGCACAAAGACATTTTGAATTGGACATATGAAATTTCTCAGTAATGATTTTTCATTCCTTTGTGGGTTGCTTCTTTAAAAAAAATAAACTTGCTCAAGTGATAAATGCTTTACATGGATCACCTATAAAAAAAGGAGAGAAGAATCCTCTGGAATAAGTAAAATTACACCTTTATCTGCAAAAAAAATTTGCCAATGTCATTACTCATTTTGTTTTGTTCCATTTCATTCCTTTACATGGCCACATTATGGCTGTAGCTTATTTCAATACTTGTTTTCTTATTTGGATCTTAATAGGAACATTTTATTGTCAGAAAACAACATATCCTTTGAAAACCTGCTACGTCATGGTAACAGCAGGAGGGAGGAAAAGAGACAGGGCCCTAACAGGAGCCTGGTAAAAACTCCTGTCTCTAAGTCCAGCCTCACAGTATCTCAGACACAGATCACATCATTCCTTTATGAACAGGGAAATGAAAAAAAACCACAAATCAAAAGCTTACTGAGAGAATATGACATGTACATAGCACCTTTATTAAGATAAATTTTGGTAATTTCTACAAGCCTCTTCCTGTATTTCAGTTTCCAGAGGCAAGCAATGGATTTAGTTCTGTATTCTTATGTGCAGTGTACAAACCAAATAGCCTTCCATGTAGGAAATAAACTGAAACCACAATCTTTCTAGCCTACAAATATAAGAGCAACTAGCAAAAAGGAACTCAGACAGTTTCTCTGAAAACTTCAATTATGCCTAGGCTGGACTCCACAAAAGGAAACTATTTTAAATGAAGATACTCCATGCTTCATATTTAATTAGGACACACCTCTCCAACCTCTAAGTAGGAAATCAGGATATTAATAAATAGCTTACTATATTTCTAAGACTAGTCACTGACAGAACTGTAACAAGCTTAGTGCACTATGGATTTTTCTTTAGTTTTCTTTTTTTTTTTTCCTCACCAAACAGAACAATAAATTTCACATACTCATGAAATTTGCACAAATAAGGCAAGTTTTCTTTAGCTCTCTTGACATTTATATGCCATTACTCTGGCATGCTTATCAGCCTGTGGGCTTTGAATAGTACAGAATCGTTATGGTTGTCTGCAATGTCCATCACTAAACCACATCCCTAAGAGCCATATCTGATAAACACCTCCAGGGATGGTGACTTCACCACTTCCCTGAGCAGCCTGTTCTTGTGTCTGACCACCCTTTCAGTAAAGAAATTTCTTAATACTCAATCCAAATTTTCAGTGAAACTTGACAGCATTTCTTCTTATCCTATCGCTTGTTACCTGGCAGAAGAGACCTGGCTACAACCTCCTCTCAGGTGATTATAGAGAGTGATAAGGTCACCTCTGAGCCTCCTTTTCTCCAGACTAAACAAAATGTATTAAAAAATACCGAGTTTTAAAGAATTAACTATTCACATATTCAAGAAGAAATACATAAAAGCTGTTTAAGTACAGCTAAATAGTACTCAAGCATAAAAAAGCATAGTAACACAAGTGAAGACATATGGAAAATAGAATATACATTAACATAGTATTTTGGGATCTATAAATAACTACTATTTGGACTATGTTAGCTTAGATGAAAGAAAAATGTGAGCTCTGAAGTCCGCCCATGTTCAGACTTTGGCACTTTTCTTTTCAAGCAATATTATGCACAATTCATGACTTGCTAAAATGGCAGCCATGAGGAACTACAATAAATATCCAGTCATGAAAAGAAACAAACAAGAACAGCCCAGCTTGAACAAAGTTTTTTGTTTATTTTTAGGAGCTCAAGATAAATCATGGAAAAGCATGCTGCCAATCCAATAGTGTGTATTGATACATGTTAATATTTTCCATCAGATATCCTTTTTTTTCCCCCCAATAATATTTTGAAATAAGAACATACATTTCTCCATTATGAAGAGAAAGGTTGTGAGCTTAAGCTGCAAAAGATCTGACCTATAATACAACCACCCAGATGATCCAGGCTTTCCTGCAGTATTTTATATTAACAGTTAGCTGGATTAAAAAAAATATGAGAGGCTTAAGGGAACTGTTTCATAGTCTAGAGATTGACTCTTAAATCAAGAGTGAGTGGATTACTAGATTGCTTTTAAATAATCTCTCTAGAAATGCCACTTGAGAAGATATTCTATGAAAATACCTTGCTTGCAGGACTTGTTCTGAATTTCACAAAAAGATCTCAATACTTATCCCAGCTGATTAAAAGTTCTAAGCTTCTGGTTGCAAAGACTGCACTAGTACTTTTGGCTTTGTGAATAATCCTGTTCTCCTTGAGACGTTAGTCACTTGTCCTGTTATTCCTCCTGCCCTGCAGTTTTATGTAGTACATTATGACAGAAGTAGTGGTTTATATTCAACAAGGCATCCCAACTCAAAAGGTACTGTTTGGAAAAAAAAAAAATCTAACAAAACCCCCAACAAAATTAATTTTCTTTTCAGCTAGAAGTAATTTAATTATGTTGATAAACTCCCTTCCTAATTTACTCCACTATAAATTCCACCAGTATTTAGATCAGACAGTAGTAAGACATTTTTTGCTGTGTGGGTGGTGAGACAATGGAGAAGTTGCCCAGAGAAGTTGTGGATGCCCCATCCCTGGAATTGTCCGAGGCCAGACTGGATGGGGCTCTGACCAACCTAATCTAGTGGAAAGTGTCCTAACCTACACACAGCAGGATTGTTGGGATTGATGATTTAAGATCTTTTGGTTGTTTCCCTTCCAACCTACAACATTCTACAATTCTATGGAATTTCAAATTGAAGATCTCTAAAGACACCTGAGAAAGAAGAGGTGAACATTTATAAAAGATTTTCTCATGCTAATATGCTTTGCTCTGCAAACTTTACCACTTCTCAGAAAAAACAGAAAATACCTTGTCTCTTGAAAGTCAATGCAAATTTAACTACAATGTTGTTCAAATTCTTATTCTAGCAAATTCCTCTCTGTGTGTTAGATTGATGGCCTCAAAAAATTAGGACAATGAGAAGATTTTAAGCTAATAACATCTTGCGAAAATAAGCTCTTGAACAAATAAAGACGCCTTTTTTTTTATTCCAATGTCATCACAAAGTGTTATCTCAGCTTAAGCTACATTGATTTGGGGAATTAATGACACTACTGAGATGAAATCATTTCAAATTACCTCAACTGCATGCATTAAAATCCAAATTGGAATCTATGCCTAAGGATCTAATAAGACAGACTTTCCAAACACAAAATGTGTCCTGCACAGTCATGTCTCAAACCAGCAACTCCTTCCTGAGTAACACATGGGGTTTAATTCTATTTGGCTCTGCTCTCTATTGCCCAGAGAAAGCAGTCTGAGAAAGAGCAATGTGCCACCAAATATAGGCTTGAGATTACCAGACCCCTCTGCATGCTCCTATACCAGCTCACTAGAGCCTGATGTTACTAAATTACTTGATTTGGATCACCTTTCTCTATCTCTTTAAAAGCCAACCTAGGAAGTATAATCAGGAAGAAATTTTTTGCTCTTTGGTAGATGGCTTTGGAGAAAACAGTTTCATTTTTCTCTCAGCCCTTTCCAGACTAGTGAGTACAGACAGACTGCAAAAAGTAGAAGTAAAACACACCTGGGTGTGGTAAGAGGCTGCTTCTTTTCAGCATTGGGGGTTTCAGAAATAAGTAACTTAAAACAATTTCTGATAAATTATTATCATCAAAATTCCATGTAACATAGTGAGCAGTAGGGAGCAAAAAAAAAAGTCTTAACATCCACATCCTGTTTACCCCTGCTTGAATGGGTATGCTTACCCTTTTTTCCTGCTCTTAGAACACAAAGTTCTTGCACAGATTTAGTTTTTCACAGGCACACCACTTCTGTAGACACCTGGCATTCAGGAAATGAATGACCTCCTTCCTGCAGTAAGCATTTCATTAGTGACACTGACAAACTCAGAAATCAATTTTACTCATCTGTTCTGTAACATAGAGGCCAAGTTCTGCATGAAAACTGTATCTTATCACATGAACTTATTGTACAAAGTACAATAGAGAGACTGCCCCCCCCCCCAAAAAGTTTACTCTCTCAAAAGGTAAATTATAATGGAGACCTGAATGCTAGACTAAATTTTCACCCATAGGTCAACTTAGTATTTACTTGAAAACCTGAAAATATTTTTAATTTTCATTAAGTTTTGCATTGTGTCTTTCAAACAGGGATACAGAGCACTAAAAGTAGAAGTCTGAGTAAAATCATCTCAAAAAGGCATTTTACATACCTTACAATATGAAGGCTTTCTGAAGTGCTAATGATTAACAAATTGTTCATAGATTGAACTAAACTTTACGAAATTATTTAAATCACTGTAATATGTAACAGTTTAAAACACTTCAAGTGTATATAAACTGAAGATATTCAAAGCATTTTGTTTGAATCCAAGTTAACCACAGCAAAGGAAGTGTAAGATGGCTATGTTTAATTGCTTAAATAATGAATCATATGCAAAGTAATGTTTACACACATGTAGATAGAAAAATTTGCATATGTAGATATAAAAATGTTTCTATATATTATACAATTTTAAAAACTTAGCATTGTTTCATAGTACCTAGCAAAATTATTGGTTTTTTTATTCTTTTTGAGTAAAAGACTCAAATTAAGATTTGAATCTTTTACTCAAATCTTAATTTTGGACAATGTCTGATGTTTAATCAAAACAGATTCTTAGGTACAAAATTGTGCGTTTATAGGCACAACTTCTCAGAAATTTAAGACGTGATTTTAGGACAGAGCTTTGACAATGGTGCTTACATTCTGAATTAAGAAAGCAATAAAATCTAAAAGTGAGGTAAATCTGTTGATTTAAAACTTATTTGAAATTAAGGTGAAGAGAATGAAAACAAAATATACTTTATTCTTTGGATCTATCTTTAATTATTTTTTCCATAAAAGACAGCTAAGTAAAACTAATCAATGTCATGTGTAAATAGTTTAATTATAATTTATTGTAAAGAAATTCTGAATCTTATAGCTGTGAAGAGAAAAATAACAACTATGACAGGAGAGAATAACAGCTGTGTCCTGTAAAGTCAGAAATCCAGGTGTGAAAAAAAGTTTTGCAAAATGATATGAGTTTGTCATAATTTCTGTAATAAATAACATTTTTGAACAACTGAAAAGAGAAATTCCTTGAAAAACCTGTGCTGAAAGTTATAGTATGTAGTACAGTTATATAGTGTAGAGTTATATAAAATTATAATATATGGAGGCCTATTTCTGTGTTCTTCAAAACAAAAAATAAAATGACAATAAAGGAAAAATGGAGGCTGTCCTACAAACAGAAATTAAAACTCTTAACTTAAAGATTTATTTTACAACTTTGTTTATTGTTCTTTAGCAACCTCTCACATCACATCAAGTACTATATTTGCAGACAAGGCTGCATGCACTCACATATTGATAGTGGAGATGTCACAGGTCTCAACTGTGAGCTTTAAAAATCATACAATATGCAAGGCAACAGATGGAGCCCTAGGAAAAAAGTTTGAGACACTAGCAGAGGTTTCAACAACAGTATCCCATGGTTAAATGGTGCTACTAAGAATAATTAAAAATAAATAAATAAAATTTCAAGAATAGCAGTCCCATCCTTAAAAAAAACACCCGACACCTTGGATGTACTATAAATCTCCATGGGTAATGAAGTCATAGCCAATACCCAGCAGATGTGGGTACAAACTAAGGAAACACCAGCATCACTCTGAGAGAAAAACAAAGTGCTACTCGTGCCAGCTACCTCCATTAAGGCTATTCCTCTACAATCCTGGAAAATCCTACCTGGATTTCACTCCATCAACACAGCTGCAGCAACTGTCGGTTCTCAAACAGTTCTGAGGATGCTGCTGACTGTGAAGGTTTCTGTTTCAAGGTTTCTGCCTTGAGAGGTCACAGTATGGACAGGGATGCACCACCACATATAGATTGTTGCCCCTAACAATTTTATTTATGCATTTAAATAACATACACCCATGTATAGTGCTTTATTCCCTACACTTTCAAGGAGTCAACCCCCAAAACAAATTCCTAATATTGGGACATACTTAATTTGTGAAGAGAGGTGGGATAAGACAGGTCTGTGTGTGTGATTTAGTTTTGAATTATGAGACAATCTCTCTCTTTAATTGTTTTTCTCCCAGTCACTCTAATGTGTTTTAAACAAGTGTAGAAATGAAGCTTGCTTCAATCAACTCTAAATGAATAAATATTAGCAGTTTGCACCTCTAGACCTTGCAGAAGAGACTGTCAAAGTGATTTATGAAGCCTAATATATAAATTTGGATTCTTCCCACTGCCACTTCCCAACCCAAGTTGTGAGTGGGGTTGCATATGGGGTATTATGCTACAAAGTTGTAGGTGGTCTATCACTAAGTCTCTAAGAAACTGTAGGTGAGATTTCAGATTACACCCTTGCTTTCTACTTTGAAGTGAACATAATTGTTTTCTGTCAGGCTGCCATGGAATTAAAGCACCTGCTGGAACTGGCAGCACATTTGTCACCTATCCTAGGCAAGCATATTAAGAAGGATGACTTCAAACTACCTCTCCTAAAGCTGCAGTCTGTACCAAGTGAGCACTTCAAGGTTGCTTATCCAGAGGAGCTGACTGAAGTGAGTGAGTTTAAAGAGCATACGCCCTCTCACTCTGAGTATGGTCAACCCTGTAACCAGTGCACAGATGTAAGATGCACAAGACAGTGAACAGAGAAAAGTGTCAAAATGCAACATGCCAAAGAGAACCAAACTCCCTTAAGTTTAAGCTTAATATCCTGTTCTTGATACGATTTCTTTTTCATCTAGAACAGTTAGCAATAAAAATAGTTGTTCAGGTTTTGTTTTAAGCAACATTCCTATTTATATTGTCAGTAATGCTGCATCAATTAATATTATTAAAGAAAATGGTAAACACCTTTCTCACACTGATATTGGTGCCACTGATACAGTTTTTGTACCATTCCTTTTCTTGTTTGTCAATATCTTTTCAAGAGCCTGCTGTTATGAAATTCCTTAGTATACAAGTAAATTTCTAAAAAGAAAAATCTAAGTTTCTCTCTCTAAAATACTCTGAGGAACAGATGATGCATAGCATTTTACTTTTAAGGGCAAAGAAAAAGCAAGGTCTTATCATAAGAAACTCTTTTGGTGCATGCAAAAAAACCCTAAGAGTAGAGAAGGTGGATAAAACTGCTGTGTAAATGAACTAACAAGTGGGAGAGAGGAAACTTAACAGACAAATTAATTAGTAGTGAAACAGATAAACATGAACCCAAACAGTAACACTATCAGTCAATGCTCATGATAGCAAAAAATGTTCTAGTTACTTCAAATAACTTCCTAACTATATACATATATATAGTCTCAAAAATTGTTTTTCAGGGAGTGAAACTTGGTCTCTGGAGTCTTAATTAAGAGTTGTTTTACTACAGGACAGTCCTGAAAAATAGTGCTAGAGGTTCATGTAGCAACTAATCTCCATTTAAATCAATGGATTTGAGCTTAAGTCAATTTCAAAAAAGAAAAAAAGAACCAAGGAAATGATTGTTAGCAAGATGAAAAGCAAGACCCTATAGGGGCATAAAACAGTTAGTATTTGTTCTGTGAAGGATCTCAAGGACCCAAAATGCTATTTAAGGCCCTTTGGGTATGTATATTCTGGGCAACAAAACAACAACCCTCCTTAGTCTAAATCTAGACACACAGATGTATCTTGCAAGATAAGGAGAGACCATGGAAACAAGTCCACTGAAGAACTGGCACGGCTTCTTTACATGTCCTGCAGGCTTTCCCTAAGTGCAAGACAGATGCAATGAACAAGAAAAATACAAAAGGAACATTTAAAAGAAAAACACTTAACATTGTCTACAACTTGTCTTCAGGGGCAGAATGGAAAATGAAGCAAAAAGAAAATGTAAGGATGTAGAGACAATGGTTTTGTAGTGGTAAGTTCAAATATTATTTTCAATAAATTTGTGTGAGTCTTTATTTACACTGAAGTTAAACATTGCTGGATAACAACAGTGGTTGCTTTATTTTCAGCTGAGATCAGAAGATTCCTGTAATACTCTAGAAGTTTTATAACAACTTCCATTAGTCCTTGTTCAGTGCTTGAGGAATTATGCTCAATCTCAAGCACTTTTGTTATTTTGTAGGGGACTAAAACTGACAATTAAGAATTTTAGTCAGATACAAGTTTTTTATTTTTGGATTTGTTTTCAAATCCTGATATTAGGGAGGGCAGAGATCTATGGCCCTAAATATTTTTGCATTTATTTTTCTGGTTTTAAGTTAATTAGATGTGTATGGCATTTCAATTTCACTGTAACTACAAAAAAAACCCACTTGAGTAGGGAGACAGAGTTTTTTTTCTTATTATTTACAATTAAAAAGACTATTTTCACTATTTAATATACACACATTGTAACAACTTGAGCCTATAAGTGTCATTAAAGTTCAGACATTTGCATGTGCATTGTCTATGTCAAGGCCTTCACAGAAAATTAGTAAAGAAAGAAACCCCATAAGATGCACTAAAGCATTGTGCAGGAGAACTTGGAATTTTTGTGACTTCCTAAAATTCTGTGTCAACTTCTGACTTATAACTGGCCTGTCTCAGTATTAAAATCTGTCTGAAACAGGAGCTGAGTTGCACAAACTACAGCTACATTGGCATTGTTGCTCTCTACCTGCTCTGAAAAGAGAAAATTTGACACAGCAAAAGTTTCAAAACAATTGCTACTTTTTTCTATTACTATGAAACAAACTGGCCTTCCAGAGAATGCATTCACTGCTGCAGGACATTCATCAGTGTTATTCTCATTTTCAGCCAAGCATATGGACTTTCTCCTTTCCTAGGTTAAATCTTCCATGCCAGATGCACACATGAAGCCTGAGAGATCACCTGGAAAGCTGCACATAAAAACCAAAACACAGACTGGAGGAAAGAATGCTCCCAAATGTTTTTGTTACAATGGAACTAATTTACCGAAAGGACAGAAATTTCCTATTCACATTTAAGTTTGCATACAACACTCATTGCCAATAGAGGGATATAAGCAAGTGGGAAGAAAAATAAGTCTCCAGTTGAAAATTAAACGTCCAAAGAATTACAACTTTCAGGATTTTTGCAGTGGTTTCTTAGAGATACATGAAGTAGGACAGAGAACCATCCAGTGTGAAAAGTGAGAAAGATGAGAGAAAGCCACAATCAGTGTTTGATGCACAAACTTCTGTCAGCAGGAATCTGCTTGCATGTCTAGAGCTCAAATGATGCTCCAACACATGTGTAATTAAATATTATTCCAGATCTTCAAAGAGAAATCCCAGGATATATTTGAGAATACAGATTTCCACTCCTGACACAACATGTTTTAGATGAGGTTTCTTTTTCCTTAAGGTGAGCAAAGCATTCAGAAAGCAGGGTGTTTCTTTGCTGGGTTTTCAGAAACAGGAAGTACAAGATTCTTAATGGAAGGATCTAGGGAAGCACAGAGGCACCTGGAATACCTTCTCCAGGCACTGTGAAAGAAGATTTCAACTCCCTACAGGAGGCTTCTCCTTCTTACCTTTGGCATCCATACAAACCTGCAAGTTAAAGAACTCATTTGTCACTGTATTTGCTTAATTAGATAGCATGTTGCAACATGCATTTTAAGTCCACAGGACTGCCAGCATTCTGAGTTTATAAGTTTTCTCCTCCATGAGTTATTACAATCTTTCCACCTTTTATATATAGCAAACTATAATGTAGTTACTGAACCATTTGCAGTACTCAGAGATACCCAATATTAATTGCTCAATCAGCCAGCATTGACACACTGGATTTAACATGCCACATCGCATTACTGATGATATTTCTAATCTTACTAAGTCAATCTGGGCCAAAGACACCTGCAGTGTAAGTGGAGTATTTAGTAAACACCTGTTTCCTTAACTATTATAGCATCACTAGTTTGAATGGAAGCATACATCTCATACCTTGAACATTTTGGTGCCTGATTGCACACTTCATAAATATTTATTTCATTAACTATTTTTTTTTTCCCTAAGAGTGAAGCAAACAACCTGCATCTTCTGGGAAATAATAGTTTTACTAGTATTGCATATGGTGAATTAGTTTGCTCTGTACTGAAATTGCTTCAATTCTTTTTAAGCAAAATCAAGACAGCATTTTCTGAGTTTTCTCCTAATACAAAGAAAGAGACTATGTACCAGCATAAGTAAACTTAAATCTAGTGTCACCATAGTCTTATGTTCTCCAGGTTTTTAATTAGAAAATATGATATTAAATACACCATTATGGAAGAAGGGCAATATATATCAAATGGTCCCCTTAAACTTTATACAACAAAACATTTACCACAAAAGTAGAAAATAGTACCAAGTTAAATTTCTGTAATTCTCAAGTGTTGCATTATCAGAAAACTGAGATGGTGCTTTTGTAACAGGCTTTCAGCCCTTTGGTTCCCCATGAGACTATCATAAATGCTATTCAGAACTTTTCAGACCACATTACAAAATTGTTACTGTAAAGTAACAATTATTTTGCAAAGAAATTAAACAAATGAATGTGGCAAAGAACAGCATAAATAACTTTGGAATTTTCCATAAAGCTAAGAAAATTCAACTTTGACTTAATGAAACTCTAATTTCCTGATTAAATTAGACTAACAATTGAACTTTCTTGTAGCAACTGTGCTTAGGAAGTAACTCAACAGTTTTATTTTACAGTTGATGGACCAGAAGAAAGTACCACTAATTCTTACAATTTCTGTGCTTTGATAGCAGAATGTACCTCCTGTGTCTGTGATTTGTCCTCGCCTACCTCATTAAGCACTAAGAAGCAATGAAATAGGTCAACAGATTCCAGACTACTTCCTACAATTAATAACTGAAATAGGCACGAGCTGTCTTTAATAAATGCACTGTTACCCTACAAAATTTAAGAAAGTAAAAGAATAGAGATGAAATGCAACTCAGCTGCTTGAGCCACAGCTCACCACCTGACAAATTTGCAAAACAACAATTAAAATACTAGTCTGAATTGTAAAAGTTATTTCTCATACACTTAGAAACCATCTTGATTTTATTTTCTTGTCTTACTATACATCTTACAGACAGAAAAACAAAGCATATTACCTTTTGTAATAAATCTATAAAAGCATTTATGCTCCAAATTTCAGCTCTGTGATAAATACTGTGGATAGAAGATGATGTCAGATCATTTTATTTCCCCACCACGCATTCTGTAGATGAGAAAATGAGAGAATTTTTCCTGAGATTACTTACCCATGAAGTTCAGATAGCTCTCTCCTCCGAGTGCATGAGTAATGAGACGAATCATTTTATGAAGCTGTATCCCACGATCAATAACTGGTGTCAGAGGCATGAGCACACTCATGTTTGTGTACATCTCTGCATCCATCAGGCGAAAGGCCAGGGTCTTATCACCAACCAGTGCCTAGAACAGTTCAGAAAGGCACTGAAGAAAACCTTTGAGTATAATAGAAATGTTTTGAAGTTTTGGGTTTTTTTAAAACAAGGGGTCTGTATCCTGGGGGGAGATCTTGCAAAATCACTGCATGATCCTGTCCCTGTTCCTGAAGGAAACCACCAATGATCATCAGGTCATGGTGACCCTACATTCTGATCACTGTATCTGCGCCTTGTGTGATGTGCAATATAGATCCAGGCTGCTGCCAAAAACTGAGGCAGGGACGTCCATGAGCTGAGCCTGGATTGGATATCAGCCCCAGTTGTCTCTTTTCCCCTTGCAACCCTCCCCATGGTTACTGGGGCTCCTGAGCAGATGGGATTGAGTGTATATGGTAACAGACTAGCAGCTGTCTAAGCCCTGGTCCTACATTTCACCTATTGGGATCATACTGCATAACTACTTCTAAGAACCTTTTCACTTACAGATATCAAACATGAAATATCAGCATCAACTCCAAGCCACAGCTGACCTACCATTTGGGAATTTTTATGGGAAACAGAGAAAATAAGAAAGCAAACAGCTAAAGTAAAAGTTCCAGGAATGTAAAAATAAATGGGTATAAAGAAAACTGATTCAGACATGCAGAATGAGTATGAAACATTCACTTTTATGTAATCAAGAATGTGATTGGTTTTCTCTGATTTCAAACAAAACTAAAAACTGAATTACTAACTTGTTAGTGCTCACTGCTACTAGAGAAAGGCCACAAAATGTTATTCAATATATTAGCAGGTAGGTAGTGGAAAACATTTTGGAGCATCTATATTTAAATAGCTGACTTTTGTTCAATTAGACCAATTCTTGTTTTATACTCTTCAATGAAAACTTACTAAATTCCAGAGATACAGATGAATTGTAAACAGGTCTAGCTGAAAAGCACCATCATCCTTTCATTTTTCAGCTGACAATGTAACAGCATATATAGATTAATCCCTTAAGTAAAAAAATACTCTATTTAAAGGAAAAAAAAAAATCTTATGTGACAATGACAAGACTGAGGACTGCAATGAACAACTATTTTCTGGACTCAGAATGTGGCATTTGTTAGTGGCATTTAATATCCCCTAATCTTTCCATTGCAAGAGCAGCTAAGTGTTTCTCTATTCATGTTTTCTGTGACAGCTGTGATTTTATAAATGGATATATTTCCCCCTTCAATGATCTCTTTGCTGCCCTAAAGAATCTTATTCTGTTTAGTTTTTTTCTTATGAAAATCAATCCTTGCCTGCTATTCCTCTCCACAGCTTTTTCTTTTTTCCAGTTATGCTGTATATCCTTTAAAATACAGGACCAAACCTGTTTCCAACACTGAAGATGCACACAAACCAGGAAAGACTGCAGTGGCATGCTGATTGTGCTCTTTGCTCTATTCCACTCAGTAATTCCAGGACTGCATCTGCTTTTTTGACAGCTATTAGATTTGGAGGTGCTATTTTCACTCTTCTTATAACCACAAGGCCTTGTATTCTGACTGGCAACAGTCAGCTCATAGCCCATTAAAACATATAAGAAACCAGGGTTGTACCTTCACATGCATCTCTTCAGGCATCTCCAGGCTCAATTTTATTCACACTTTTTGTTTCTCTAGCCTAATTCTCATGTATCAGCCTGATGCACGTCTGTAATCATCGATTTCTTTTAATTAAAAATAATGAGATTTTTTTTTCCCTAAGTATGACATTCTAAACTGAAAATGCAAATTGATATGTAAAACAACTCAATTGCTAAAAGTCACCATGAAATAAAAGAACAGCAACAGTTATATTCTATGTTGTGCTTTAGGTTGAAGAATAAACTTTGATGAAAGCAGCTTATCATAGAATAATATCTATTTCCAAGTAATTTCTGAAGTTCTTTATCAGGATCATGCATTAAATGAACACTGTAACAGACTCTGAGATTAGAGTGTAAATTGGTACACAAAATGAATGGTAAACTCAGAATGCTGTTTTTAAAACATACAACTTGTTTTGGAAATTTCTGTTGACATTTATTGTAAAAAGTACAGGAAATGGAATATCAACCTCTATGATATAAAGGAAAGATAAGTTAATTAAATAAAACAAATTTCTGAATGAAAGGTTTAAAGATGCTAATTGTACAATTCCCAAAATATGTGTTTTCTGACTCTTCAGAAACAAGGGTTAAAAAGATTGTGAGAGATGAGTGATATCCAAACTCATCATTGCTTTTTCTTTTTTTCACACACAGAACTATTATAATTGCTATGCTTTGAACCAAACTGTTACAGCATATTTCATTTAGGTCTAAAAAGTGGATGTTATCAATCCTTCCAGAGAGGAAAGACTTTCACGAAGGACACAGCAAAACAAAAAAAAAACCAAAACCAAACCCCCCAGAAAACCTAAACAAAACAAAAAAAACTACAAAAGAAAGAGCACTAGTCCAAATCTACCCATTTCTGAAATTCCTGTCATCCTCCTCAACTCCTTTCCCATTTAAAAAACAAAACAAACAAATCACCAAACTTCTAAACAAGACCTTTTACTTGCTTATGAACAAGCAGCTGAAAATACCTGGTCGTGACTCTCTGCATAAGCAATGTATTTTTCTTCACACCTTCTGTTTGTCAGTGTATGCACAATATTGCCCATATTCCAGTCTTCATCTTTCAGCTCCTTAATTATCTATAGAAATAAAAGAAAGATCACTGAAAAACTGCTTTAACTAAAAACCTGTAACATTATCTTGGTACAGAAATTTCCAATGGATTGTGAACTGTATTCTCATGCTCCAAAGTTTTCAAGTGATGAGTTTTCTCTGATAATCCAAAGAGTTGCTTTTTTCTTTTCAATTTTCCCACATAAATGTAATACCTAGAATACTTTGTTTTTCCTCTATCTCCCCAAGGAAGCTCAGACAACAGATTTTGCCATTTATTATATGAATCCTTGATACAGTTAATAATGTGATTGATAGGACCTGCAAGAGAGCACTGCACCAAAACCAAGCAAGAAATATGTTGGCACAGACCTACCTGGGTCACACTATCAGGAAATGCAATCCTGGCATATGGGAGCTTCCAAATAAAGCTTGGGCAGTGTGGTGCTACCTCCTGATTTTTGACAATTTAAATTGAATCTCATTAATAGGAATTTTCTGCCTCATATCATATTATTTCCTTCCTCTGCTTAATCTAGCTCCATATCAGTATTAGTTTATTCTTTTTTTTTTCCTACAGCACTTTGTAACCTCCATTGATCACTACGACTTAAATGGATATACACAAATATATAAACATAAAAATAGAAGTGATAAAAAGACAATAGCACCATGATGGCCAATATCATGCTGTAAAAGTTAGCATTATAATTGTAACTGCCCATAATCTCCTAAACAGTCTTTCCCCCCGCCGCCTTTTTCTGTTGACTTTTTTTTTTAAGTCCATAAATTCTGGCTCTGAACACATCAAGATCTCTTTGTAGCATCATATTATGTACTACATCTATCTTGAATCTGAACTAGTACAGCCACTGCTGTGACAAACAGTTTATCTTTCTTACTTTTACAGATTCCTTAGAATTAGTTCACGGAATCTCTTGGAGATTCTTCAATTTGCAAACTGACTTTAGCAAGTTACCTAGAAAATTTCCTAATAACAGGTATGTACTTAAAAACTGGAGAGAAAGTAAGCAGTCTAGGAGCATTTGATAACTGCTGAAAAACTGTTTAGCTGAACTTCTCTCTTCCAACCATCTCAGCTTTATTTTTCCCTTCATGAAATGTGGTAACAAACTCTCTTTCTCTAACTCCACATCTCTACTCTGGCTACTTATTCACAGTTTCTTTGGCAAGAAGCTTCCTGCCTACATCACACTAAATTTTTATACAATTCAATCATAACTGCACTCAACATCCATCAGTGTCCCATGCTGTCCTATGTCAAGTGCATGTTTAAGCTGGAAAAACTGACACTTTCTGCAGTTAAAGAATTTGCTGCAGCACAGTTATGTTTCCTACCCAAGTATTGCGAATTAAATGAAGCAGACCATATCAGAGATTGCTAAATTAAATTGCAAATTTTTTGCACTTGTAAAATTCTGTGGCCTGGGTTTTTTTTCCCACGTAACATGAACTTGGCCACTTGCATTTTGCTTACCTAGGAAATTGCTCATCTTGCCTGCCCTAAGGTGTGGTAAGGGGCAAAAAAAACCCCCAAACTAACAAAACTCCAAGAAACCCACAAAACATCACAACTAGGTATTTGTAGTTAAAAAAAATGAGCCCTTACTGCATTCCAGGACCTAAATGTCTAAATTACACATTCCAAGTTTCAATGATGGTGTCTCTGTTGGAAAAGCTGTTAAGTTTGTCTTCTGAAAAGAGGTTTGAAATCTGTTTTTCAATTTGCCTTATACCTCCTA
This sequence comes from Haemorhous mexicanus, assembly GCF_027477595.1. Classification (NCBI taxonomy): domain Eukaryota; kingdom Metazoa; phylum Chordata; class Aves; order Passeriformes; family Fringillidae; genus Haemorhous; species Haemorhous mexicanus. The sequence goes on along the minus strand of NC_082342.1, from coordinate 7,878,857 downwards.
GTTACAAAATTGAAAGATGCCAAAAGTAAGCTAATTTTTTTAATTATTATTCTTAGCTACATACTGTATTTATTGAAGCATTAATGGTCATATAAAACATTTATTGTTTTCAGATCATAATGACATCCCAAAGGATTTGGGTGTAATATTCCAATCTAACAGAAAAAACGTTGTCTAAAACATCACTAGAGGCGTTTTCAGATTATCTAGTGTTTTATACCTTTTCTTGTGATTCTCTATATTGAGGAAAAAGTGATAAAAACCCTGATTGTAGTCAGAATTTATTAATATTTACATATTTATATTATTCAGTTTTGTAACCCCCCCCCCCCCCCATACCAAATGCAGGTGTTTGTGTAATTCACCTAGGTTTACTTTACTTAAACTTTCAGGTCTATTTATATTCAATGCCAATTTCTATGCCCAGTGTCAGGAGGGTTTATTGCATGTTTTTGGAGTGATTTTTTTTTTTTTTTATATATTTATATGCATATGGTTGACTTTTTACCTACCTGTTCACATTAACTATAGATTACACATTCTACAGCTGTTGCAAGGCCCAGGTCATTTAAAGAAATTGAGCTTATGTGTATTGTATTAAGGAAACAATTATCAGCTGGAATGTGAATCCCAGCTCCTGAACTTCCTCACCTGAAACCTGCATAACATTTGACAGTTCTCATTTCAGCCTCTAATACCTGTGCTCAAGCCTGTCAGAATTTATTTCAATAACACATTATCATAAGAGAATGCAAAACTTGTCAGCAGGATTCAGAAGTGTTTATGCACTGACCGAGAAACAACCCACTTTGAAGAGCAGGATGTATTTTTTAAGAAGTTCTCACCTGTATCCACTTATCTGGAATGGCCATGGCGAGTCGGTAATCAAAACCCCCTCCTCCCTCTGCCACAGGCCGACAGAGAGCTGGCATTCCAGAAACATCCTGGAACAGATAAAACACCCACAACATCATTTCCACAGCACTGCAAATATCCCTGCATATTTCCCACCATATAGTTATACTGATACACAAACACTCTCTAAGCAGCTTCACAGATTGACCTGGTTTAAGAGAGAAAAGAATAAATTTAAATCAGTTATTACTACACCCAGATGTGCTGTTTGAATGCAAAAGTTACAGAGAAAAGCATTATGACTTTTCTCATCAAATACTCTACCTCAGAATACTCTAATACACTAAATATTTAAATGGAAAGAGACCTCAGTAGATGCAGAGTTTGAAATAATTAGCTCTCTTGAGCTCCAAGTAATCAATTGCAAGTACAAAGGAGTCAACAAAAGACAAATTAAACCTTCATTTTGTTTATTGATATTCTGCATAAGGAATTGCATTAAAAAAAGGTTAACTATAAAGTGCACTAAGGAAGAAAAATACAATCTCTATTCTTTTCTCAAAACAAAACCTATTGATCCAGCTAGTCCTGGAAAGTGACATGTTCTTACTGCATAATTTTCCAGTTTCATCTTGATGGATGCTGACTATTCTTAAATTTCTAATTCCACGTTCTCCAAATATTTATTTCACCATGTTGTTAGGCAATTCTATCATGCAGCATTCTTTTCTAAAGTTATCAGAACAGAAAATGCAAGTCTCCAACAATTGCAAAATATCCATCGGTACTCAATTTTATTAACTTTTGTGGGTGAATGGCTTCTCACTAACAGCAGTTATGGATTAACAAACACCTCTTGCATCTACACAAGAGAATTTATGGAATTAATACTGACTAGAACCAGGGCTTAATTAGGAAGCTCATTCTGATTTTCTGGATTCAATCCAGTTTTCAATCCAATTGCTGTACTGGAATAGTGAAAAAAGATATTTAAGCTTCAAGCCGTACACATATACAGGCATACACAGACACTGACATAAGGGAGGAGATCAACCAGATCACCCTGAAGCTCATGGATGGCATCCCAGGGGTAGAAGGAAGGGCTGCCATCCAGAGGGACTGGCTGGAGGAATCAATCAGCAGAAATGTCACACAGAATGTCAGAATGCCACCAAGCTTATCCTGACCCTGGGATGGCCACTTCCTGCATCCATAGGGGCTGAGCCAGCCAGGCTAGGGAACAGCTCTGCTGGGGAGAAAGAGCCTGGGGCTGTGTGCCAACAGCAAGCTGAGCTGAAGCCAGCAGCCAGGCCTGGCAGCAGGGATGGCCAGCACATCCCAGGCTGTGTGAGCAGCACAGCCAGGAGATCAAAGGAGAGAATTATCCTCCCTTAGTCAGCAGCCATTGGATCACAGAAAACTAAGTCCACATTCCACAAGCTGTAAAAAAAAAAAAATAGTGAATTGGAAATTCTTTACAAACTTTTAGATGTGATAAAAATTTCCATAACTCTCCTAAATCAGTCAGAAAGGACAGACACAGACATAGGTTATATAGGACATGATGATATGAAAAAAAACCTTTTTCTGTAATGCCATGATGCCTGTCTGGAGGATGTCCAAGTCTGAGATTTAAGCTAAGCAAGTCCCATCTACTTAAATCAAAATAATTAAAGCCAGATTTTTGGGAAGTAAAATTCCAAAGTTAACAGCATTTATATCTATGTCTACAAATTTTAACTGGACACACATACACACAAAAAAAATCATAAATAGTTTGTTTAGTAGATCAGAGGTACTTAATGTATTTCTACCAGGAAACTTCCTAGCCTGGTACAGCCCTCAGACTAAACACATTACTGATCTTTCACAGAGGGAGCAATGAAGTGACAATATGTGATCCAAGGGGGATCAAAAAGGACTTCAGGGCCTTGAGACAGTTGGTAAGGGAAGCTGAGGAAGAAGCCCTTTTCTCCTCTCTGACTCTAATTGAAGGCAGTAACATTGAAAGAAATGGACGGACTGAGTCTGTTCATACATTGCTCCATGGCTGGTGTCACTGCCAAAATGTTGGGGGTTTTGGCAGTGGAATGGCCAAGTATGCTGGCTTCAGACAGGAATCACATTTCTCAGTGATGTCTGTACTGGACCCAGTTTAAGTGGGCCCATGGGAGCCTCACGAGGTTTAGTGAGACTCAAGTTCCAGGGGCTACACCTGAGTTGGGGCAACCCCCGTTATCAAGCCAGGCTGGGTGCGAACATATCCAGAGCAGCCAATGAGAAAGACTTGGGGGTGCTGGTGGGTGAGGGACTGGACATGACTTGTCAGTGTGCTCTTGCAGAAATCCAAACCTGTCCTGGGCTGTGTCCAAAGTGGGCAGCAGGAGAGAGAGGGGATTCTGCCCCTCTGCCCCCCTCTGCTGAGATCCCACCTGAAGGGCTGCATCCAGCTCTGGGCTCCCAGCACAGGAAGGGCAGGGACCTGCTGGACCCAGTTCAGAGGAGGGCCATGAAGATGATCAGGGATAGAGTACCCCTGCTATGAGGAAAGGATGACAGAATTGGGATTGTTCAGCCTGAGATAAAAAGCCTTTGTGGTGACCTAATTGTGGCCTTCCAGTGGCTCCAGAAAGGAGCCCACAAGAATAACAAAGAGGACATTTTGCTAGGATAGGTATTGATGCCCCATCCCTGTTCAAGGCCAGGTTGGATGGGGCTCTGAGCAACCTGGGCTAGTGGAAAATGTCCCTGTTCATGGCAGGGAGTTGGAATTTGATGATCTTTAAGCTCCTTTCCAACCCAGGCAATTCTATTTTGCTATGATTAAACAGCTAATTTCAAAGCATTTGTTCATACCACATTTGAAAAGAGGTGCATATAAAAATAGAAACCACTGTTTCTTTGCCTGTTTGTGTCTAAAATACTCCAGGCATGACATAATTTTACTTTACATTTTTCCTTCCCATTATAAAGATCTTTAATTGCCGCTTTATTTAGAAGACCAAAATGAAAAACAAGCATATACTCAGTAACACCTAAAAAATTAGCAATTACTAAGACAGTGAATATACAGAATATTAAAAAGCTGTAAAATCAATTAATTACCTTAATTAGGGAATATATTATCATTAGTTATGGCCAGAGAAAAACATTTTTCTCACATGGCACTGATTCTATAGGCAAGCAGACATTCTTCACTGCCTTTTGTAATTTTCAATTATGTCAATAGTTTCTCATTCTGAAATTCTCCTTTAACCATGAAGCACATTGATCAACTGTATGATTCATGTAGCAACTTCCTGAGGCAGAAAATTATGTATTGAAAAAGAAGCACTCTCAACTTAAGCATGAGAAACCGAAGACACATTTTATTAAAAAAAAAAAAGAATTCTTAGTCCAGGTAATACAAGCCAACTAAACTCAGAAACTCTTTGGTAGGAATGCTTAAAATCTAGGACTACCTAGAAAATTAACTGATTTAATTTCCAACAAGCCTACAGCTCAATAAAACCACCTCCAGTTTGCTATTGATTGCTCCCCAGATGCTGTTTTGGTAGCTTGTCATTGAGCTCTTAGCAGTGATTGTCTATGATAGAAGACTTTACCATAAATATGAAATTAAGTAAAGCAGTATTTTGCTTCCTAAAGATAGAGAACTCTTAAGCATCACAAACCCTTTTATTAGAAATCCATATAGCTCCTAATGGTATCAGATAGATTCCACTTTTAAACAAAATGAATTATTTAAACATGATAACAGAAAAGAATCCTCCATGTTTAAATTATTTTTCTTCTGGATAAAGACAAAATATCAGTGAAAATTACAATTTTGAATGCTCTGCTGTTTCATACTCTTAGAAGCTCTATGTGCCAGAAACATTTTTCAGTCAAAAAAATTTATCTCAATCAACTCAAGTAATATAGTCTATTTACTCCTTTAGAAACCTGAAGAAACTTAATAATAAATTTAAATTACCCTATATATTTACCATCTATAAGTTTATTGCATTTAATTTGAAGGGTAATTGTCAGATATATCAATATAATTTAAAATATGCAAAACATTATTAGGGCTGTTAATCTTTAGTACCGCAGAGCACTACTGACAAATGGCTATCATGCACAAGCAATAAACTAAAAAAAACAATTTTCATTACAAGTTCAACGTGGTGAAGGAAAAAAAAAGAAAAAGAAACTGCCACATTAATTAATAATCTATTAATGCTGAGAAAATTCCCAGGTGCATATTCAGTTGTTTTTTTCCCCACCAGGCAAAGTCTGTCCACTAATTAATATTTTTCAGCTCATGTCACTGCTTGAGTACCCAAAGTGTGACTTGATAATTAACAGGAAATTCACATCCTAAAGCAAACTAATCAATATTAATATCACTGAGGATGGCAAAATGATCTTACCTCTGCTATGGTTATGCATTCTGGGTGCAAGGTATTAATCATGTGATTGGCCAGCATCAGGTAACACAAAGCATCCTCATCCACATGTAGGCCAAAATACTCATTGTAATCTCCACTGAACCCTGTGCCTAATAGGACAAGAAGTTTTAAAGGCCAGAATCAAGTTTTATTTAGAAAACACAGGTATTTCACTCAATATTTCATTTTATAAGCACAGAACATATTAATGACTTTCCATCTATCCTCATAGCAACAAAGCAAGAAAATTAGAAAACCTGGATTTTTTTGATCATTCATAGAATATCATGAGCTGGAAGAGACCCAGTAAGATCAGAGTCCAATGCCTGGCCTTGCACAGGACCATCCCCCAGAATCACACCCTGCATCGTCCAGGTGTTTTAGGAATCTTCTGAACCTGTTTGTGCCAGTTGTGTTGTGCTCCCATCCAGCCATCCACTGTGGCACTCCAGGCACAGGACTCATCCCACCAGTTCTGCTTATGCCAATCATGTCAAAACCCTGGGACTGGGTTAAAGCTTTGAGCTCCTCTTTTTTGTTCCTCATATGTGTGTTGGTACAGAAACACTTCCAGTACAGTTTGTTACAGCTGACACCTCATGAAGCAGATTGAGGGATCTTCCTAATGCTTCCATCCTCAAGGTTTGGTTGTGCCACCCCATTGCTCATCACTAGCAAGCCTGGCTTTGTCCCTCCCTCTTCCCATCTAGTTTCAAGCTCTACCAACAAGCCCCTCTAGCTCCTGTGCCAAACCCCTATTCCCCCTGAGAAACAGTGAACTTTAGAGCACTATTTCCACAGCAACAGAGCTGCACCAGGAGGGCTGAGATCAGAGCTGATCAATGGCTCACCAATGCCATGGTGGTGATACAACATAGACGTAACGCCGTCGAACCGGAATCCATCGAAGCGATAGTCTTCAATCCACATCCTCAAATTAGACAGAAGGAATCTCAGGACTTCCCAGCTGAAATAAATTTATTAAGCCTTAAAACCTTGGGATCAACTAGAGTTCCTTATACCATGTCCTCCACTTACATATGTGGTACTTGTACTGTACATTTTACTATTTTAATGACTTCTTCCCCGTTTTTCATTAACCTTTCCCTAAAAGATTTGTCTTTAAGTCTTTGCCTTTTAACTGCACAAAATCTTAAGACTGGAGATAGGAGGCTAGTAAAAACTCAAACTCTCTAACAGGGTAGTGTCTGAACACATGTACTATATTTTACTACCCATACTTGCTGGTGTAATTTTCCTATTCCCTCTCTGAAGATGGTTACTCTGTTGGAAAAGATGCTATAGAAAAGGAAATAAAATTTTAATAGGCAAGAACTTCTCCCCAAGATTTTATGGATTTATAGTAATTTTTAGGCATAATTGCTGTTGAAAAGCTGCCCTTCCCAATTAATGGCAAATCACATGTCACCAGTAGAATGCCAAATCACCTATGTTGCAAATTTGCACATTTGAAAAGTAAACCAAGGGAAAGTTGAGGAGGTATATTTTGAAGTTCAGAGTATCAGGAATGTGATATAACACACACACATGCACAAAGCATGGAGATGAAATCAAAATACAAAAGAGGTTCCAAAATGAAAAAGCATGTGAAAACATTCATGAACAGATTTTGATATTAAGGAATAAAATAGTTTCATGAGCAGTTTTCCTCGTATTCATCACCTCCTCTCCCTGGGCATTGGTCTCTGTAGCTTCCAAAGATACCCACATCTTGTTTCTACTGTTCACCCTCCATGGCACAGCCCTCTCTGACACCCTTATGTGCATCTCCTGCAAGCCACAGCTCTGAAGAGCTCACCCATCTCAATCAGCCAACACAAGATGCAGTGAAACTGGTTTTGCCCACATCTTCAGCACTTGCCAATGTTACTATTTCTCTGTAACCAGTTTTCCAAGACAGCATAACTACAACCCCACTTCCGACCAAGTTTCTGTTCAGAGAAAAGCCCAGGAACAGACAGGGTCTCTCCAGCCACCCTCTGGATGAGAAAGAACAGATTATGCTGCACAAACCACACCACAATTTACCTATGCACATGGTAGGCATAGGGTAATGAAGGAGACCCTTCCTACATTTAATTTAACAGATATCAGAAACAGTAATTTCAGGAAGAAATTATGACACAAGGAATAAACTCAATTTTGAAAAACAAATGTCACCACTTTCCTTCCTCCAAAAAACTTCTTCACATGAAGGACGGTTTAAGTCCTATGTAAGTGATATTAGAAGAAAAGATAAGAGGACATGGACACACTATAAAGTCAAATCCTGATCTCACTAAGTAACCAATTCTTATAAACTTCCATAGAATTTTAATATTTCTCCTTCTTTCTGCATGCACTGCATAGAGATACACACTTGGGCATAAAAAGACAGAATTATTACCAAATGAAAACCTCCAAATTTAGAAAATGTGGATCAGCTCACTGTGAATTCCCTCAGTGCAACACTCTTCCTGGGCATGCATTATATGACAAGACTTTTTTTGTTGTTGTTCCATTGCTACACTCTCCTGCTTCAAATCATCCAATTCACAAGTTAACACAACACTAGGAAGATCTCAGGAGCTTGTCTGAAGAACCTTTCATATATTTATTAGTTCTCAGGTGAGATGGTTTGCAGCAAATGAACAAGACTGAGATTGCTCTGATATTGAAAGGGATAGAAAAGTATCAGAAGTCCTACAAACTGGCAAACTGGTCACAAAAAAGCAATTTTGTGCAAACGTTTGTTGCGTTTTTTTCTGACTCAGCATGAAATTCACAGAAAGCTATTTCTTACAAGCTAAATAGTGTGAGAAAAGAGCACAGCATTTTAGCAAATAAAAAAGTATCTCACACAGAATTAGGATAATACATGCACAAAAAGTACATTAATTACTACAAGCACTATCCAGACTTAAAAGTTATTTCTTCTGATTACAAACATCTTGACTTTATAACCTTAAAGTCCTTAAGATGTTGAAGAGGATTTGTACATTTGTAAAACATACACAAAAGTCTCAAAATGGATAACATATGTAATTTTTTCCAGCATTGTTGGCATTGAAGATTGATCTTTGGGAAAAGATGGAGAACCAGCATGAACATAAATTGCAATGACTTTTAGGTGAAAAAGAGACAACAATAAAAACAAACAAGATGAATTTGTTGCACCAAAGTATTAGTTAGAAAATTTATGAGATCAAAAACCTGAGTAGGAGCAGCAGATGTTTTCCAAGCATCTGATTGCACATGGGAGAGAAGATCATAAATAAATAAATAAATAAGTAATCATTTTATCTGTGATTTTAGTCTAAACTTGGACAAAAATCAGCTTTAGGATAATTTTTAAGAAGTATATCAAGTACTAGCAACCATATTGACTTTTAGAGAGATAACTACACAGCTCCAAAATATGAACCTGAATAACAGATTTTTTGAGACATGCAAATCACACAAACCATACAGAGATTCATTTTTTTATCCAAGTCAATTTGTTCATGGGAGCAGCAATATTAGACACAGAAGTTGACAGAACAAGTAACTTTGCAGGAAGCCAGCAGAGGCCAAAATTGAAGAGGCATAATTGAGATACACCCACCAGAGAAGCAGTAATTCAGGAGCATTTCTAAAACAGTTCATTCTTGTATTTTAACGACAGATATGGAAACGGGATAGCATTCATTAGGAATGTAAATTCTTCTGGAAAAAAGCCGTATCTTAAGTTATATCCTAAAAATCTCACATTTTTGCATATATCAAAACTGAGGAAGTTCTGTCATTGCATGCATGATCAAAGACAGGCTATTATGTAGCTTTTTTTATGCTGTATCATCATTAAGGAACAGAATGATTTGTAGTGTAAGAAATCTAATTCAGAATTCACTCAGACTTCAAAACAAAGAAGGCCTTTGCAAAGAAGTATTGCTGGATTTTTTCCCTTCACTCTTGGATCCCATAGCTCATTTATTAAAACCAGATTTTTTTGTTTAAAAAAGTGGAATGAGCACATCTACCCTAGATGACCTAGTTTCATGAGGTGATGAGAAATTTAACAACTTTCCTATACTAGGTCAGCAGAAAACCTGTGAAATTGCTTATAGGACACACTCATTATTTACTTTTTTCCTCTATACTCACAAAAAGAGCAAAATAATTATTCCCCATAAGCATTTTAAATTCCAGTCCATGATGAACATGAAATATTTAGATGCAAGCAGTGCATTTAAACCAGTGAATCTTGTCACTATGGACAAAAAAATAATATTGGCTGTGTCTAATACAGTTTGAAGATGTAATTCTTGAACCATATTAATGTTGACCTTCAAGAATTGCATTTATTATTACTATGTATTGGAGAACTGCTGACCTTATAAGAATCTAGACTTTTGATGATACACCTGTTTCAGTTCTTAGTGCATAATTAACTTAAGACATAGTAGCACTGAATGCTAAATCATTACTTTTCAAACTATCCCCAAATATTTCAACAGCTGACTGGCTTAAATTCAACCAAAAGATTGCTAAACAAAGAAACTGGCATTGTCTAATAAATACATTGCTAACTCTAATGCTAACTTCCAGGATATCTGATACAAGCTATTTTATGGCCTGAACATCTAGATCTGATACAGAGGTGAACTTTTTTTCACCACTCCTTATGAGCATAGAGCAGTTTTCCTGTTACTTAGATGCATCTTGTTTGAAGTTATACAAAATGGTAACCAGCCTTATCCTATTTGGAAAACAGGAACAGCAACAATAAATCCCTTTGTATTTGAACCTTCTAAATGTATCACAAGTAATTCCCCTCTGTCACCTGCATAAAATCATTGTCAAGATGCCAAGTCCTCTTTAAACATCAGGGTTTGAGAAGCTGAAGCAGTGTGGCAGTGCCTAAACCAAGGGACAGTCCTGACTCCCAGCACTACACTGCCCTCAACACCCACGCTCCAGTTACTCTAAACAGCATTGCATGGCAACATACTCAGCTCTATCAGGCAACAGAATGTAATAAAGTCTTAAGCAGGCACAAACAACTTTTGTCTGGCAATCCAAACTGCACTGTGCCTCCAAAAAGTGCAGTTAACAAACAAAAGAGCTATCCTCTTGGGGCATATGATAACCTGGGAGAAGAAGGTAACACATTTCCCCTACATCAGTCCCCAGAAGAGACAGATCAGCGAATTAACTTCTAAATCCAGGAAGAGGGTTTTATTCTTAGCCACAGAAACTGAGGATCTATTGACGCCAGCATAATAACAAAGCTGATGATATTACATAATTACAGATTATATCAAATAAGTTACTGTATGATTTAAAGTTTTCTCTAACAGTTAAAACAAAAATGGATAATTTTATCAATAGCTCTGGCAGAAGCCATCTTTGCTTAAGCCTCAACACCCCATTCCCTTCATTAAAATGAAAAAGCTCAAAAGTATTTGAGAATTTCGAGGCCAGCCTTCAGGAAAAAAAGTCCTTACTTATTTAAGTAGTACTATGAAAATGTCATGAGAAATCAAAGTGAAAGGACTATTTTCAAATTTCTAAGCATTTGCTTAGTAAAGATCTGAAGTTCTTTCACAAACTAAATCACATTGATTTCGTCTAGGCAAAAGTTAATAGTTCTAAGTTAATTGGATGCAGGGTTGCACAATTACTTCTGTGCCTTTTTGTGGGCAAAACTCCAATTCTTCATAAACCACTGACAAATGTATATATTATATGTATACTATATAGAATCATACAATGGTTTAGGTTGGACAAGACCTCCGAGATCATTGAACACAACTCTTAACAGCACTGTGTTCAATACTAAGCCACGTCCCTGTGTGTGCCACATCCACACATTTTTAATGCTGCTAGAGATGGTTCTTCCACCACTCCCCTGGGCAGCCTGTCACATAGGCTCACCCTTCCAGTGAAGACATTTTTCCTGATGTATAATCCTGAGGCTATGTTCTCTTGTCCTGACACTTGCTGCCTGGGAGAAGAGACCCACCACACTACACCCTCCTGGAAGAAAGTTGTAGAGACCAGTAAGGTCTCCCCTGAACCTCTTCTCCAAACTAAATAGTCTGAGTTCCCTCAGCTATTTCTCAAAGGAGAAGCAGTTTGGCTTTATATAATGTATACATATATATGTATAAATAACAATATTAATATATATTATACATAATCCACATTATGTTTTATTTATTTACACTTTTCTATTTAAAATTTCTAATAAGCAGAACACTGGTTATTATGCAGCTTTTTTGGTTTGGTTTGTTTTGAGAGCGAACAAGAGCAGCAGTTTTGAAGATGCAGAGGGTTTTCCATTTTAGTTAAAATTGGAATTCTAGAGTGCCAAACCAGACAGCAGCTCTTCTGCAACCACTAATCCTGATCATCATAAGTCCACTGCTACGTAGGGAGGAAGCACTTTTTTTCAATATGCTGTAAACAATATAATAGCACTAAGCGTTTATTAGACTTACAGACTTATATTCAATAATTAGTTTGGCAAATTGAATTCTTAGAAATAGGCACAGTTTATTCATATACAACCAGTAGTTCTGAAGTGTTCATGAAAGTATTTTAACTTTTTTCCACTCAAAATTCTACTTCCACTGTTGGTACAAAGCAGTGCCATACAGCAAGGTGAAACAAGAATTTCCCAATTTCTGATTGCTTAGACATTCAATCTATGCTTTGAAAAAAAACTCATTTTAATTGCGCAGGTTAATTCTGCAACAATTCTCTCTCATATTTTGCAAAGGAATTAAACATGTTTATAAAAATATTCACACGACCTTCCTGAAATGCCATTTGTACAAAAAAAAAATTTCTCCTCAAACGAACTATGGACTATATAAGGGTTTAAAATAACCGGCAAATAAGCAGCACTGTCCTAGGCTTATATTTTTATGGCTAGTCCTATCCCCACTTGGTAAGAGTAAACTAGTATTAAATAAAGCATTCAGTTATCTGCCCTATAAAATGGAAGCAATAATTCAAATACTACTCAGCAAAGGTTATGTCCTGCAAAATGTGAATATAAGAAGAGCCTTGGAGGCAAAGCAGGTAGGTACTTATTGTAATGAAATTTAATACTCTTGATGCTTTTTGCTCAGTGGGCTTCCTGAGGTAAATAGAAAAGAAAAAATCCAAGTACTGAAGACAATTACCTCAGTTTTAAGAGAGCCTGCAGGGCATACACATTTTAAAATAGAGAAAGTATCAAAAAATATTACAAAACTCTTTTAAATGCTGATAAAGCCTACATGGATTTCAGCTCCAATTTGGATAAATTAGAATTTGTCCCACTTATATTCTACCCAAGTAAATTATACACTAATAAAATAAAAATCTTTGAGATTATTTAAAATTCTGTTCTCCCAAAATAAACCTCTTAGACAACATTAAGTTTGTTAGGTCATATAATCAACTCTGCACATTAACAAACAAAATTTGCTGTTCTACAAAATACAACTAAATCACAACTTTAAAGATGTATTGTCATAATTTGCATACAATTTAATGCAATTCATTATTTCCATAATTAAACAGTAGTTTACTGTTCAACACTGACTTTGCTTTAAAAATAAGTCTAAATGTAGTGCACAAATAGCTACAAAGTACTACAGATCAGGTGACCTGATTTTTAACAGACCACTCTCCTGACCTTTACCTGCAAAACGGCACCAGTTGAGATAGGGACTGGTAAAGAGTCAAGTGTCAAGGGAGATTTAACTGCTTTGTTGTGAGCTGCTTTTTCTCCCCTGAAATAGTATGCTACTATATATGTATAAGAATAGACAACAATTATCCTCAACTCTATTTATTCCCTATATAGGGAAACAAAATTACACTCAAAATCAATTCATTCCATTAGCAGTGAGAAAAATATTAACTACCTGGCAAATTATTAACATTTTTAAGCTCTATTTTCTCAAAACCATCTTATTAAAAGCCTGAAACAGTGTTTTCTATAAACCTAATTTCATTTTTTTTACTTTAGAATACTGGTTCCCTAATTTATGCTCACACAAAGGAACACTGAGAAGGTGTCTGGTCCACACACAAAAATCTTTAAAGCATTCATTACATGCCTGTACCTTCAAAATCCAAATTCAAACTGGTTAAATTTCAATTCAGGTGCATTTTTTTTTTTCTAATGTTAATAAATAGCAACAGGTATTTAAACAGCCAAGAAGCAGAATTCTTCACAAAAGAGAAGATTTTGAAAATTTGCAAAAAAATAAAAGCACTAGAGAAGTGAAGAAAGACCAGATCTCAGCCTCTGAGAAAATTCCAGGATTAGTACAAAGAGATCATCAAATATCTGTTTTTCCCAAAAGTGAGAGACCACAGATGACTGAAAAGTCTTTTCTGTGTACAGATGATGGCAAATCTCTGTTGCTGCAGTGGAGTGAGGCTCAAGTTCATCTATACCATGATACCTTGTACAGTACCTTATCAATCTACCATTCAGTATCCACATCCTACTACAAATTATTTAGGTAATTACCTTGAAATTCCGAAATTAAAACTTTAATCCTCAAGCAACAAAGCATGTCAGTTGCTTTTTATGTTAACATAGCAAAATAAACCTCCTAAGGAGTGTGAGTTCATATCACACAGAGAAGACTGAAAAAGGGGCAAACTTGTGCATTTTACCAACGTAGGACATCACCTCAGAAGATATTATGTGAATATCTTTTTGCTTTAGACCCTCAGAGTCCAGCACACTGAATCCCTGAAGATTGTTGGCAGTCTATATTTTTTTGACTGAAAGTCTATCCTTCCCTTCATCCCAACCAGGCAGTTGGTAGCAATGCCAAATCTAGAGAAGGATAAGAAAATTTTAAGATGAGTCAAAATGTTCATTATTAGTCATCATCCAGTACAGACAACACAGGAAGCTTCTGAGATACTGACTCCACGCCTTGAATGGCAATCTACTGATTTCTAACCCTGGGGAAGTGGGGACTAAGGGAAGTTCATTCTGTATATCAGCTACTACAAGGCTCAGATTACTTCCTCTCATGCTCCCAGATTTTATCCTCAGCATCAGCAATTGCTGTGGCTACAGTCCAAAATGTTCCTTTCAGCACGGTGGGATGAGACTGCTCAGTTACGTGACAGACTTTGGCATGGAGGGCAGAAAAGTTTGTACAATGAATTATTATTTTCACAGAAAAACATTTCCAGTGGAAAGCTTAAAGAGCCTGAAGACTGTCCTAGATCACCCCCAGCACAAGATTCAGAGAATCTGCAAGGGGAAGCAGCCACCTGGCAAAGCTGAGCAAGGCATGCAGCAGTCCCCATTCTCTTTGAGTAAGCACAGGATACAAAGCTGTTGCATTTCCACAAACCAGCACAGGAGATCTGATGTACAGGGTTCATATTAAATAGGAATCCATCCTTAAGCACAGCACAGTATTTCTCTCTTTGCTGCACTTTTTGAAGCTACATTCTTCAAAAATGTAATTAAAGAAAAATTATCTCAGACTGGGCTGTGCCAATAGAGTTGTGAACTTGCAAATACACTTTCAGTGTGTTTCATAAATCCTTTTTTATCTATGAGACCTGAAAAACAGGTTTGTATTCAAAGACACCTAGCTTTTAATCTCAATTTCTTACTAGATACTGTCATTTCAACTATATAATTTGTATTTCATGAAGATAAATATGAGAACAATGAACACATTTATGATAGATTGTGACTGTAGCTTTGCTTAGTAAAACACATAGCAAAATTATTATTTGCATCATCTCTGGAATAAATGCCTACAGCATAATTCTTGTATTGATTCACAGTTATACTTTGTTTTATTAATTATTCAATTTTTCAAGATTTATGCACCTATTTTAAAACCCCTTGCGACCTGAACACATTTTAACATACCCACTATCTTTCTTTAACAATAAAATTTGTAAGCTCCACAAAAGACAGGTGGGAAAGACACACTGTGCCAAAATGTATTCAGTTGTACTCCCACTAATTCAGTGAAATTAAATTGTGACAGTGGATAACTCAGATAGTATCTTGGAAATATTGAGAAAATAATTAGTGCCCTGAGATAGAAATTACAAAAAAACATATTGGACTGCCTAAAGCTTACTTAGAAAGTTGTTTACAAACAACACATTCCTCCACATCTGAAAAAGCTTTTAGTACTGTATTTACATTTTTAAGTCAACAATGGAATAGTAACTCACACAACAAGGCAATAGAACCCTTTGATAGTTTTAAACCAACTTCTGTTCTACAATCATGGGTTAGTGCACGAGATCTTGTACAAGATCATAGAACACAGAATGATCTGTGTCCAAAGGGACCTTAGGGATTATCTAGCCACAACACCCCTGTACCCCTAGTAAAGGTAAGATTTTTAGAAAGTTAGGAAAGCATGGAAAAAACAGAGAATTAGCTGTAACTACAAAGTTTGAAAGTAGAAAAAAGTTATACTAGTATAGTAAGTGAAGATATTAAATAATAGTTCAAGTTTCAGTTAAGGTAGACTTTAAGATTATAGAAAAATATGTTTAATAAGATAGTAGAAGGTTTTAAGTTTAATAATGGTGTATTGTTAATAGAAAAAAAAAAGAAATATTTTGTGAAGTAAGTGTATGTACTTTAGTTCTTTTGTTTTGTTTGTGAGATAAAAATAACTATACTAACACACCCTCTCGCCATAGGCAGAGACATCAGCTTGGAGTCCTGTGCAACCTGAACTTAAACATTTCCAGGGATGGGGCATCCACAGCCTCTCTGGACAACCTCTTTGGTGTCTCATCACTCTCCCCATAAAAAGTTTTGTTCTTATGATCTAAATCTACCCTTCCAGTTTAAAACCATTGCCCCATGTCCTGCTGCCTGTGTCCCATACCCCTTCCCTCAAGCCAGTCAGCCACACCCCACAGTCTGGTGCCATCCACAAAGTGCAGTCCCAATATGCTCCTTAGGGACACTACTTGTTACTGATCTCCATTTGGAAATATTAATCTACTAGTATATTTCATGCATTGGAAATATGTATTTATTTTTAATACTAAGGTTTTCTGAAATGCCATGATTTTTAACTGAAATGAAATAAACTCTTTACCTACTACAGATATCCTCTATTTAACATCATATTTCAGTGCAACTATTACTAATCCTGGCTTATGTGGTAGCAGAATGATGGCAACTTTTAATCAAAATATATCTGAAGTGAAAACTTCATAATATTATAGAAAACAAGTTCTGTTGTCTAGACCAGGATAGAATACAAAGAAAACTAAAACTAAGATTCTCTGAAATAGTTTAAAACAAGTTTGCCCTTGCATACATTGATAGTCTAGCATAGCTGGGAAATGAGTTGCTCAAGCCTCGGACTCTAATCAAATGTTTCTGGTCTTCAAAGTTTGGGAGAGGATGGTTCTGTGCTAAGAGCAACTGTTGGCAAAACCTACAAAACATTTCCTGTTTCCAGTACATAGTTAGTGAGTTTATAAGAATGCTATTTTGAACTACTTTCTGTAAGTCACTAACTTTTTTAGCCAATTTTTTAGCTGGATAAGGATTGGAAAGAACATCCAGCTAAAAGCTGTTTCCCATTTCCTGACAGACTTTCAGTTTCCTCCCCAACTAACTCAATGACAAAATAATTACCTTGAAATTTCTTATAACAAAGTCAAAGTAGATTTTCATCTTTTCCAATGCCCTTATCCAAAAAGGTGGTGGCAAAGGAAGCCTAGAAACATTCATAATGTAAATTTTAGTGTTTTGTAGTCGGCTTTTTTCCCTCTCCAAAAAGCATTCACTTTGTTAATCACCTACAGGGCTTAAACATCCACCCTAGAACATGTTATAAGCCCCTAACTAATTTGTAGGAAGAAAAATGCAGAATTTTAGATTTCAGGGTAGTAAAAAGTCTAAAAATCCCAGGTAATGAATAATAAATACTCAAATCAGAAAATGGGGAGAAATAGCAATGGAAATCTTTTGGGATATTTTTTTCCTCCAGTGTTTGACTGAATAATTACTCCAATTCACCAGTTTTTTGAACGAAATTTCTATCTATGAAATCTTAAAGGCAAGAATTAAATTTCAACAAGAAAAAGTAAATTTCACTGAGTCATTATTCCTAAAACCAGCTGTACATATAGCATTTCAAAAGATTATGCTATTTGTTCCTTAAACTCCAACTTTTCAAAATTGTTTTTCAATGTCCAAGCTTAGTCCATTTAAAACTAAATAAATTAAAATAAATCTGTTATAAATTATGTAACTCATAATAAGAAATGGTTTTGGCTCGTAGCTGTGGCTACACTTACAGTCACAAAATGTCATTCAAACTTGACACTTGAAGCCCGTGAAGTACATATACTTCCTTTTTGTGAAAACTTCTATTTATTATTGTTATTATTTATTATTGTAATTATTTACCAGTCTAACTTGGAGTCATAATAAGTGAAACAATAACTTAATTTTTTTTTCTACTTTTTTTTTTTTTTCTTTTGCCTTTGGGCAAGAAGGGAAGGAAGGGAAGACAAGGGGGAATTTAGCACTGCTTCTGCCTGCTTGCAAAAGGTCAGGATATGAAAATGTAATACCGTACTCATAGGGATGATTTCACTTCCAGTTGTGGTTTAATAACAAATGGATTCTTTCCTCAAAAGACACCAATTTCTCTATTACTCTACCAGAGAACTGTCTTAGAAAATTTAAATACACTTCTAATAATAAGCCTGCGCTAAAATGTGTTCTAAAATATAACGCCCTAATCAAAGGTGTGCTACATTGCAATCAAAATGTTGCTAAATACAAACAGCAAGAGGAGAAAAAGTTAATGGCTACAGAGCACTGAAGAAAAAAACCCAAAGAACAGGGCCAATTTCTCTGAAGCTTTGTGGGTTAAAACACAGGCTGTAGAGTACAACTATTTTTTTTTTTTTTTATGACAGGGAGAAAGGAAAATGGCTTCACTCCATATCATGAAATGACAAATTCTATGGTGTTCACATAAATCCCTGCAGCCAAGAAGAAGCAATCTTATGTGTTTACTTAATCAGGAAAGTGACAACAGTAATTATTTTACTTTCTTCAAATATCTTAAAGGAATAAAGAATAAAAATAAAGACCACAAAGAGAACTCTTCATTGTGATACCTTTTGATAAATACACTCAGTTAAACACTCTTTGTGCAATGACTAAATATATTATGAATACAAAAAAAATCCATACTTTTACTTAATAATTCTTCAGGGAACTTCATACTCAGCTCTTTGTTTGAACAAATTAAGTCGTCTCCTACAGAAAAAATTACAAGAGCACATAGTAGTGACTATGAATGTGCTTTTTCATTCTTATTTATTAGTTCACATGTATCTATCCTTAAAACTACACTTGACAGGACTTAATTTTTGTGGAGTAACACTAAATAAATGAAAGGGTAAGGTCTACAAAGTAATACTTGTACACTTGCTTTCCTCTGCCTGAAACAAACTCATTAATTGTAGTAGAATAACTTAGAAAAACTTGTGTCAACCATCTAAACTATTAATTAATCAAACGGGCAATTAATGTTTTTTTTTTTCCCCACATAGCTTTATACCAATTTTTAAGAGTTGACAAGGAATTGTAATACAGATACATACAAATATTGGGTAAGGAATTACCCCCATTATCAATAAGATGACCCAAAGTAAATCCATAGGGAAAATAGCCAAGGAAACACTGTATATTTTTAAAAACCCCAAAACCCACAAAACACTTTTTTCCTTACCTGGTATAGAACAATTTGCTTTGTGCCCAGGGATAAAGCTTTTAATAGAATATCTTCCTTATTCATTAAGACACATTTGACAGGATACACTATTTAATTTCTTCTGACCTGTCCTGTAACTACATCAGCCAGAACAGAGCCAAAAGCTGCTCCCTGTCCATCCATTACTACTATAATGGAACAGTAGGCCCATTTTTTAAATCTTCTTTACAATTTCACCCATATTTTCTTAAGTATCAACTCTAACAAAATTCCTTTCAATAACAACATTTCCAAAGACATTCTGGCATTTAAATAACCCCCAAAAGAAAACATTTATATACAGCTGAGTATATCCTTATAAAAAAATCCCCAAATTTTACCATGCTATCACCAGTACAGTTCCATCCCAAGATGAATTTCAGTCAGTGGCTACAGGTGGGAAGCAATTTATTTGGACAGAGACAGCTACTCCCTGAAGCAGCAGGCTGCCCAGCCCTGTTGTGTGCATTGCTCTCTATTACACTTCCAAACACTTTCTAAAAACAGGAACTTTTGTCTTTATGCCACTCTCAAGATAACATGGCATCCCTTTCAAGACTGTAAGTAATATATCAGATCAACTCAATTACTTGCAGATTATTTCTGATCTGTTGGCCATATATACACTACTGACTTTTGGAAACACTGCAGCATTTTGATTGTTTTCTACTTTGTAGACGTAGCCATTAATTTATTTTTTTCCCCCAGTTATTTATTTTTTGCTCTCTCCAGTGAGTTTTCAAAAAACAGATTTCAAGTGGATCTGTGCATTATACAAAATGTACATAATAGAATCAAAAAAACCCCAACAATTGTCTCAATATTTTTATCTTCTTTCCCTGTCGTGAGTTGTACCATGGCTAATTTTCCTCCAACCTTGAATTTCTTTGGATAAAATCCTATTAGAAGAAAGTCAACATCCTTCATTTCATTTGTGGATTCTTCTCAAACTGATACAACCATCAGCCTTTTCTCCAGAACAATCTTCTATTCACAACAGATGCTGCTCATGTAAACTGCTGCAGCAATCACATTAGAACGCTGTGGAAGTTGTCAATTCAAGTGTGGATTACTAAATGCAAGATCATTATTGCATTTAGACTGATGAAAAATCATTCTCTGCAATGTATTGAATCTTAGCTAATTTTAGATATTTATTGAAATACCATAATCATCTCCATGTAAGTGTGACTGCATTTATTTAAAATATGTTTGAATTTAAGTGGCTACAAGTGATCACCTCTACATTTCAAAATGTGCTGACAAAATTTAGAACAATTGACTGCAACTTTTCAGTGTGCCTTTCTTCACATCTCAATATTGCTCAATTTATTGCTGTACCACTTTCTGTGCAGCTACATTTTTGAAACTTCACACAAAGCTTTAAATGCTATGTTCGAGGTTAATTTGGGAAACTGGACACTTCAAAGAAAGCTACATGGATTCTTATGTGAAGCTCTCAGTTTTAGAGCACCTATGGATTTTTAAAGCTTCTCGGTCTGTTATTCGCAAGTACAGTACAGTAAAACAACAAGCTTGTTTAATTAAAAATGTTAAAAATTAAAAAGTAAAGCAATTATACAGCAGCTCTCAACTGCAAGCCCTATAAATCATATGATCATGGCTGAAAATTTTATTTTTTCACTATTATTTCAATTTCTCCAATTACATTGCAGTAAGTTTCTATGTATCATCTCTTCCATTAATGCTTTCAGTAATCATTTCCTTCAAAAAAAGCAATTTATAAACTGCAATGTTCCCACACTTGAAAGTGTTTGCTTACTAGCTTTTATAATGATGACTAAAAGAAGAGAAAACAAAAGGAAACAAAGATTTTTTTTTAGGCATGAAAGGTCTTAATCTTTAAGGTTTAAATTCTACAAAGTATTTTTATACTGACACAATCATCATCAAAATCCAGTCTATTAGAAACAGAGAGCTAAGGAACATAGGCAGACAGTGGTTTTAAAGACAACCTTTAATCAAAATAATTACCTTTATGAGGGGTGAGGGGAAGAATAAAAATCTCACTATTATGCTGCAAGCAGTGCTTCCTTAAAACAGTCATTAAGAAATAATCTTTGCCAGCCAAATGAAATTCCAATGCATATTATGCAGATCTTTAAATACAGAGCTTTCCTAAACTAATTTCGTAGAAGAAGACTGGCAGGAAATGAATTAAAATCAGCACAGCTTTATGTTTTACATAATGAAACACAACTTACATCCTTGTTCTATTGTAATTACCCTAGAATCAACAATATACCAAAAAGATATCACGTGACTGAGAATCTCTCTCACTGTCAACTCTCACTGCATTATCTTTAGTCTAGCTGGAATTATGGCCAAAGATTCTCCCCAATGAAAACATATTTGTGACAACCATGGCATGGCATTGGAAATGCAGCTGGGAGAATGCCACCTGCACCTTGCTAAACCCTCAGAAGCTTCAGTTCTTACACTCTGGGAAGTCAACTGGATATGATTCACTAATTATGTTCAAGCCACCCCTGCTTGCTTTTCCCTCTCTTCTTCCTGTGTCCCAAACTGTCTCAAAACCTGCACAGCTTAAGCTTCTCAGAAAATTCCTTAGCTGAGAGAAACCTGAAAAGTCTTTAGATTAGAACTAGGCAAGGTAAGAGAGGTAAGGTTACAGACAGATTTGCTAGGAGCACTAGCATTCAAAAGGAGGAACATGGAAAGGCTCAAAACAGTGAGGAGGACAACCCATCAAGGGTCTGTGACAAGTAGAGGCAGTCTCCTTTCTCCCAGCTGACTGACAGCTGCCTGGCCAGCACAGTCTGTTCAGGTGTCATCTCAGAAGCAATGAGTGTCCTAGCAGCCTTTAAATCCTATCTGTCCTTTGTGTGCATGAAGCTTGCAGTCAAATCTTTGCACTCTACAACATGTGTCAATAAAGGGCCCCTGAGGTGGATGGCAAGAACACACACAATGTGTTATCTGCTGTCTGTATCTCAGGCTCATGTGTCAATTTTCCTTAAGAGCATTAGGCAAGGAACCAGAATCTTTAGTACTGTGGTACACCAGAGTATCAACTCAAATCTATTTAAAATGCTAAGGTTGTAAGCAATAAAGAGTAGCAAAGAATCCATTTCATCCTGAAAACTGTTACAAACCATGGGGATGCTCCCAAAGAAGGCAACAAGTCTTTGCCTCCACTGATACTTGGAATTCCATCACTGAATTGAAGGAAAAAAAAACCCAAAAATATTCTGAAGAGCTATGTTTAGAGAATTATGAGTCCAGACAGGTACCCTACTAACCAAACACTAAACTCTAAAAGATTTATGTTCCAATTCATTCCACCTACTATAACCACCTCAGTGGCAGATAAAGACTGGCAAAGTAGGCAATCAGAAGTAAGAAAAAGCAATTTGGGTGAATAACAGCTGTTTAAGGAAGAACTAAACACCAAGCTTAACAAAGGCTGTTGAAGATGTTAGAAGATAAACATGTCTTTAAAGAGTCAGATCCTGAAGTCAAGCAAAATCAGTGGATCTTTTCCCCTCAGAATATATAGCATAAGTTATATGCAGGATTTAAACACTGGGTGGCAGAAAAGGCCACTGTCTCAGCATCCAAACACAGGTGGATGTTTTAGATGCAAGAGAGCACCTGAGATACCTGCCTGAGGCTGGACCACAGGACAAGGGGAAAAAAGCTTCAGGTGACCCACCCCACTCTGGAGGGGCAAGCTGGGGAAGAGGCCACCTCCACCAGAACAACGACACAAGCTTGAACACCTGACAGCTGCCCTGTTTCTGCAGCACTGACAGCAAGGTTAAAAGCAGTTTCTGAGCTACGGCAGTTTCTAACAAACATTAAGAAAAACTGAATTAAAAAAAAAAAAGTAAGAAGTACTGAGCTATAATCAGCTGTTCCACCAGCAGTTCAGAAAACTGAGCTGGAGAGAACATCTGGACTGGCAGCAGGGGACTAGCAAGTCATCTGTTGCCCTGATGTAAAAACTGTGGCTCATGGGACAAAGTGTCTATTGTACACACTAAACCCTACCTGTAGCATTTCAAAGCACATTTGGTATGGATGTCACTTGAAACTTCATAAAACTGATGAAGAAAAAAATTATTAGGAAATTTCTTCAATTACATGGCTTAGTTATGATTTTTAACCCCAAAAATATGGACATAACATCCTGTCTTAAAAAAGCCTTGGAAACAGGCCTCAAAGAAGGCCCAAAGGAGATGCTGGGACATCTGCTGGCCCCAAATCCTTGCAACCAATGTAATCTCTTACTGATCATACTGCTGCATTCAAGAAAGTGGTCTAATTAAAATTAAAACTGGATTGTAAATCAATCACTGACTTTTGCACGAAATTCATCTAGACAGTGAAATAACTTAAAATTTTGCCTAAGTGCTCGGGTGAAAAGTGCCATAGTATTACAAAACCAAAACAAGCCAAACAAAACTCCCCCCCCCCCCAAAAAAAAAAAAAAAAAAAAAAAAACAACCCACAAAAAAAAACCCCGAACAAACAACAAACCAAAAAACCATAAGGCATCGCATGATTTCTGAATTTTAATTCACCATTATTCCTAAAGACTCACAGAAATATATCAGTATACCCACTTACATTCAGAATTGGATTAAGACAGAATAGAATCCAACAAAATCTAATGAAGAGACAGGAAAAGCCTTAAAAGTCAAAACAATACTCTCAGAACTCAGTAAGTCTAGAAGGGCAACATCATTTGCACATTCTATTCATGTAGTGCTGTGGGAAATATCTTTACTAGGTAATATCTTGTTCTCAATTATTTTTAAATTGTTTTTCCTGATTATTATTTTAGACACATTTGCTATTTGGAGAAATGAATCTAAATTAAAACACAATCAACCACTCTAGTTGTGATCCCACCTGGTCTCCAGGGTGTATAACATCACTTCTAATGAATCTGGTAGCTGAATAACCTTTGAATATGATTTTAGGAGGAAAAAAAATTATACTTTGCTTGTGCAAAATTAATTACAAGTAGAATCCTTACTTAAGATGGGTGGGAGTTTACATGTATTTTAAGAGAGCTACTTTTACCAGGAACACAACAGAGACCTTTAATTTCCTCCAAAATTAACTGTACAATGCCAGCTAGAGTACCAATCCAGAGCTTCTGGCACCCCTTTTACACTAAATCATTTCCCTGTCATGAATTCAGGGCTAGAAATTCACAATTATTAACAGGAACCAAAGCAAATGATATAAAGTTTGTTTTTCAACAGAAAATGTTAAAATCAACTGCAATTCTCACTGAAGCTTTGTGATTCTGTTTTTTGGGTTGTTTGCTGAGGGAAACAGGATGGACACAGATATAGACAGGATGGAGATGATGGAGAGGAAGAGTCA
Organism: Haemorhous mexicanus; assembly: GCF_027477595.1. Classification (NCBI taxonomy): domain Eukaryota; kingdom Metazoa; phylum Chordata; class Aves; order Passeriformes; family Fringillidae; genus Haemorhous; species Haemorhous mexicanus. The sequence continues at coordinate 7,854,406 of NC_082342.1, read as the reverse complement.
CCAAATTAGAACATTGAGGAAAGAAACGCCCAGGATCTAGATTTTAGAAAAACTCATAAGAATGTGTAAGAGCTATGAAAATTATTAAAGTAAAAGTTTCTTTCTGGTTGATTTTTAAAGCACTGTTTATATTCTTTTATTGAAAATAGTTAAGCAAAAAGTATTCCATTGGCCAGCTGTCTTATCTGCAATTTCTCATTTCAATGAAATTGAGTTGTTATTCTCCTGTGACAACACCACGAACACCATAATTTTAAAATGATCTTCACAGTTTACAGAAAAGTTCCTGCTTCATTCAACACGAGAATAAATATGGATTTAAATATTAAAAATTAAAAATATGCCTTTTGCTTTTTAAGTAGCACTGTGGTGCAAAGATGCAGCACCCAGGCTGTCCAATGAACAGGTTTACTATTGCTTTTCTTGTAGCTACTCTCTACTTACATGAATTTTACTAAAAAATAGTATTTAAATATACAAGGGATATAATCCTTTTTTCTTTTTTAGCATGGATATGAATCTTTTGCCACATTCTGTTACAAGAAATATTCACAGTCCCCTTCACAGACAACTGAATAATCTTGCAAATGCTGAGATAAACTTACTTACATCTTGGCTTTCAAAGAAAATGTAGACAGACTAAACTGATAAAGCAACTGCTCCCTAATCTCCTTCACAGTAGAGAATTAGTTTCTCTCAATTCCAAAGTGAATTGAGCATTCTTTGCATTTGATGTTTAAGTACCTGTAGATTTAACAGCTCTTCCCACTACAGAAGGAAAGGGATTTAGTACAAGCTCTGTACAGGATAGAAGGCTGTGCTAGCTGAAGAAATTTCACTCAGCAAGCAAGCTTTCTATAGACCACTCAACAGACTGTGTGTGCTGTCATTTATTTTGAGCAAACTTTCAACATCTGCCAGCAGCTTGAGTCTCTCCCACAGATTTTTATGCTTTCCTCATCCAGACTAGAGCTGCTTATCCACTGGCATGGAAATTAGCAGAATGCCACTACATACTAAATTGAGGAAAAAAAAAAAAAAAACACCAAAAAACAAACCCAACATTTTCAATGAAATGTCAGTTTGCTTCTTTCAGTTTTGCTTGGAAACTGCACACACAAAGACTAGGGGAAAAAATGCAAGCTGTTTTTTAATCTGTTTTGTGAAACTTACAATGACCATGAGGGTTATAACTTTTCAGCCTTAAAACTTGACTATAAATACACAGAGAATACTTACTGTCTCAAGTGTTAGGATGAAAAATATCCCTTAATGACTAGAAAAAGTTCACAGCTTCCTATGCTTGAAGGGGAAGAAAGGGTTTCCACAACCATTTGAAAAGAGAACTTCAGCTTTGCTGTTGCATGTCATGAGATGGTAATGACCTTCAAGGGACCCACAGCCATCCAGTGCAGAGCTTCAGTTTCTCTGGTCTTTGCTAGTCTCTAAGCTCATCTCTCCCCCTCAAAGCTCTTTCCACTTCCCCCTTTCTGCATTCAGTGTGGCACCTCTTCCAAAGTCACAGAAGGAAAAGAAATTCCACAAGTACATATCACTGACACAACCAAGGCATGGAGGCAGTTCTTCACTTCTGAAGAAATATTTAGCATTGCCAAGTGCAACCTACAGAGGAGCTGGTTGTTTCTCTCATTTATAAATACCCCCAAACACTCAATACCAGCACCACTTTCTTTTCCAGCAGGAAGAACCAGAACAGAGGAAGGTCCATAACCACGTTCCTTTGTCTCACTAGAGACATTGGTACTCACACACTTGCTGGTTACTTATAAGCATCAAATGAAATAAAATGTGTAATACTATCATATTGATACTAGAGCTTTAGGGTTATTTGAAACACAATTGATTTGAGTATGAATATAAAGCTTAACAGGAAGGACTAAAATGCATTTCTTATCATAATTAAATCACAATTAATAATTGAATAACAATAAATCACATCAGAAACTCCCCCTGAAATGACCCATTAAATTGTCCCAAATAACAAATCCCAAATAAAGAACAGCTCATCCTACTAAGTATTGAAGTGCACCAGTCAGTCTTCACACTGGTCACTTGGTTTATTTGACACTGAGTTCCACTAAACAATTGGCCTGTGCTATGTAACATGACTTCTGTGCTATCATATCCATCCAGTCCATGGCAATTCCATGCAAGCAAGGGAGAAAAATGGGAAAACCAGGAAATTGAACCTGCAACACAAAAACCTTAACAACTAAGAGGTTAACAAGAGACCAGAACTCTACAGTTGGTCTCGGATGAGCCACCACAGGAATATTCAAAGGTAATCCTGAAAGGTTAAAACAGGACTTGGCAATTGATAAGAAGGTCACATCAGATTATACACCTCAAGGGGGAAAATAAGAGAATTTATCCTGGAATAAGTGATCAATTCTATACAGAATTTTATTAAGACATGCTTTAAGGAGATTGTAAAGTTACACAAAACTTATTGTGGAATGTTTAGAGAAACAAAGGAAAGGAAAGGGAAGAATCAGGGTGGTTCAGGGATGAACAAACACAAAAAAAAATGCGAGGACACTGAAATAAGCTGGCTGCTAGTGCCTGTTTCTCCATTTAAACCACTGAAACACTCAGCGTACAAGATCAATCTCCTTGCCCCCAATACCTCAGAGAATACAGAGTAAACAATATTAAGTACTAATAATCAACTGGCATTAATACATGTTTTGACACACACTATACTGGCTAATTAAGCTTGCCCAAACTGTGTCTCTAGAAATATCTACTGAAAACGACCCCTGTTTTGTATTAATTGTTGATTGACCTCCAGAAAGTCTTTGAAATGTAGTCAATTGTCCTGGGGGAAAACTTTTCCTACATTTCAACAACCTGACAGTATGTCAATAAATTTAGAGAGCTTACAACTTTTCATCAGCTTTTCTTACAATTTTTTTAATTTACAAACATCATCTATTATATATATGCAACATACTATATCTAGCACGAAAATATTAATATACATAAAATGAAAAAAAATTCACAATTATATATTCCTATACAACAGATATTTAAAATGATATTTATAGAGAAAAATGTTTTTAATTAAAAATAACTACACCATTATATAATACATACAATGTACATGGTATATAACACGCACATAGGTAGTCATAGATGACAGGAAAGTAATGAAGTTGAAATACCATCATTTAGTGTTAGATTTTAAGGATTTAGGCAAGTAGAGGAATTTAACTCACATACTGCAATTGTTAAACAATCCAAATGACTTAACCAGCTTGGTGAGGAGTGTACTGTTAACAGAATTGCTATGAAATGATAACCACTAGCACAGATGAAATGATGTTTTATACTCACTTTGCATAGTCAAAGAGCCTGCTGTCCCAGAGCTGGTGATTGCCTCTATATCCAGAATGGAAGAAACAAGAATCTGTACCATCAAACTGGTTGAGACCATCTTCTGAGTTTTTTGAGGCGTGGCTGTGCACCACATCAAGCAGGACTGTGATGCCCATGGAGTGAGCAACGTCAATCATTTCCTTCAGGTCATCAGGAGTTCCGTACCGGCTATGAAAACACAACGTGGTACCATCAGGACTCATGCCGGCAGTGCTGAACACTCATCATGGAAACTACATCAAAGTCAGCAGTTCTTCATCACCTACTCTACAGATCTACACAGGTTTTTTTTTTTCAGCCTCTTAAGCAGTAGCTATTGCTTACAAACTAACATTTGAAACCATTTTTCCTTATAAGAATTTCATCATCCACACAATGTTTTGCAAAATAGATTGTTTTATTCTTCCCTTTTTAATAACACATAAAATTCAGTTTAAAAGATAACAAATAGAACTTAAAGCTATTTAATATTGAACACTTCCTAAGCTCATAAGGGACAAGAATATATTCATTTTGCTGGAATAAAGTCACACAATGATTACAAAAGTAAATGTACATCCACAAAGCCCACACAATACATATCTGCTATTTTCCTGCTTGGTTATTTGGTTTAGGTATTACACCATTTTCTTATTTTTTAAAAAGATTTTTTTCTCCTATGCCTGACACACCTTTTTTCAACTAATTAAGTTAGTTAAAAACTGCCTATCTAAATTTAGCCTGGTTGCCACTTGAGTGGCTCTAAGATTAAAATAAATAAATAAATAAAAATATGACTTCCACATTTATCATAATTTTCTTAACAACTACCTGAATTCATTTTTCATGTAATTTCACCATTTACCTCAAGTCTAAGTACAGTCTGTTACAAGTCTGTAAGGGAAAGGGTTCCCACAGAACACACAGAGCCATGATTTTAATCAAGTTCATTATGAACAGTATATAGTTCTGTTTGTTACTGCCAAGAATTCCACAACCCCAAACCCATGCATAAAGACTGCTGAAGGTGGATTACTCAGAATATGCTATGGTAGCTGAAGTTACTTATAAGCTTTTTGTCTGTATCCAACCCAAAGTGTTTCACAGAGCAGCTGATCACTGTGCCAAATTGATTTCAGATTTAAGAGAAAAGTAGAGCAAATACCTAAGCCATTGCTTCCAATTATACACTTGCAAACACACACCTGCATGTAATACTGATTTCAATGGATGGGAAGGAAGGGAAAAAAACAGAGAAGATGCTGGAGCACTTAAACCTACCTTGATGCTGCAAAGAAACTTGTGACCTGATAACCAAAACTGGCATAGTATGCATGTTCCATAATAGCCATCAGCTGGACACAGTTATAGCCTACAATAAAAACAAATATAATAAACAAATGCCTTAAGAATAGTTAAAAGATTCAATTCCTATAACATATCCATTCCAGTCTTCTCTCATTTTAGCTACCTCTGACCCTAATGGTTAACACCTAAGATTCAGTAACTTTCTCAAAGCAATTCAACCTAATAGTTTATACTAATGTGATCTCCTTGGCAAATAAAAACAGTCAATTTGTCAAGTGATCCACACATATTGAATCTCCCAGATGCAGACAGAAAGAAGTGTAATCCTTATTTAACTTCAGAATACTAGTTATGCCAACCTGCATGTCCTGAACTTTTGACACTTGCAGTCAGGGTTAGCCACTGGCTACACATACTATGACAAAATCACAGGATGGTTTGGGTTGGAAGGGAATTTAAAAGATCCTCTAGTTCCCACTCCTCTGCCATGGGCAGGAATACCTTCCACTAGACCAGATTGCTCGACACCCCTTCCAGGGATGAGGCATCCATAACTTCTCTGAGTAACCTATTCCAGTGTCTCACCAACCTCACAGTAAAGAATTTCTTCCTAATGTCCAACTTAAATACACCCTGCTTCAATTTGAGGCCCCCCCATACCTGGTGTCCACTTGGATATCAAGCCATTGACTGAAACTCTGAATGTGACCATCCTTCTAATTCCTTATCCACCAAGTGGCCCATCTGTCAGACCCACATCTCTCCAGCTTAAACAAAATACTGTAACTTCATGACATATTAAATCTCTTTTTTTCATTCAGCAAAAACACTTTTTTCAAACTTTAATAGTTATTTCTTGTCTCTACAAGAGTCTTCAAAAAAGAAAAAAACACAAGTGTAATGTGCTTTTATTCTAAGTTCACCCAAGAACCAAAGCAGTCAAGGAGGGCTGGGGGACCCACTGTGCTGTATCTCCTAAGATAGTTCAGCGCATTCATAAGGAAGGAAACTCTAAAGAATCAGGTTTTATCTACAGGCTGTTAAGATTCACACCTCCACCACTTCTCTGTTTGAAGAAAATATTCACTTCATTCCTTAGTTTCAACAAGATGCTGTAGGATTTTTTATTCTTCCTTGTTTTTTTATAGCTGTTACATTTAAAACCAGAGCTATTGCTTGAAGACAGTTGGTGTGAGCTCAGCAATTCGTCAGATTCATTTCTGGTTTATAATTCAGGCTTGTTGTACTTATTTTTATTTACATCATTTTTATAAATAAACAGCAACATTGTATCAAATTAATCTCAATTTGGTTGCTACTTATTTTGCTATTTGTCATGCACATATTCCTACAAACTACTAATATATTCGAGTTCTCATATAGTGATGTCTTTAAGCTTGTCCTAAAAAGTAAGACATTCCAAAACTGAATCTAACAGACCTCAAAAATATATTTCAAAAATACTCAATTCCCACAATGTTTACTTAATGTAAACAAGGAAGATTAGTTATAATTTCTGTATACCCTAAATTTGATACTGGTTTTATTATTTGATGTATTAGCCTTTTCATAACATTTCTCCACAAAGAAAAAATTGTGTGCAAAGCAGAACGCTTTCCTAACTCCATAAATCCTATTAACTTCCTGGGACAGTAAGGAGTCACAGATACATAATATATAAAATGCAGTTTTGGATTTTACAATGTAGAATCCAAAACACATGGGCAAACTCCCCCATCTCACCTGCAAGCTCAAGTTTACCAAAAGGCAAAAGCCACAAAACATTGACTTAACATGTAAAGCTACAAGAAAATGTCTTCTTCAGGCACTCTGATAAATAAAACAGAATTTTAAAAAATCAAACACAAACACAGCCACCATCCACAGAGGTTTCAGCTACAGATATCATGATTATTTTACAGCAGTGTAAAATATATATTTCATCACAAGGCAGTAAAAGGCAGTAGCTTCCAACATTGTCCATTACAGAAACAGTGCAAAGACACCATGGGAAAAAATAATTAAAGTGAAATTGAGGTGAACAGTTTTCTGTGGTTCCTGAGATAATGTTACAGCTCTTTCACACATCCTCTCTAATATACTAGAAGTTCTTTTCCTGAAGAAGGTCTTTCATATTTAAACTTTCCTTGTTCTGATACTGCTAAGCTACTGTTCAGGGATAAAAAGTCTAGCATGCTTATTCTGGCAAAACAAAGAATATTCAGGTATTTCTTTTGTCCCTCCTTAGAACTAAGCTTTACACTAGTAGAATCAATAAGGTATGTTCTGAAGACTGTCACAAAAACAGCTCCTTTTTCAAGCTGAAAGCAAACCATGCCAAAAGTAAATTAACTTGCAATATTTATCCGGGCTTTAATAATCATATTTTACTTAAAAATCTGGAATGGACTTTAATTCATGTATCTCATTTAAGTCTTTGTTCTCAAATATTTCACTTGTTGACAATTTTTGCTCATCTAAGAATCTATTTTTATAGTATGTGTAATTGGGAAATTAAAAAAAAAAACCCTCTAGATACTTGACAGTTATCTTTCCTAACTAGCGCAGGCACATAAGTATTATCTCTGCAAGCATTTCTGGTACTACTTACCAAGATCCTTTATTCTAGGTAGTACATTGTATGTGAAGTTTTTATAAGAAGCTACTTTGCCTTCTGGGGAAGCAATTCCCACATGTGATTCATAGATTCTCAGGCTTTTTAATCTCTTGGGAGAAGGATTCTTATGCTATAAGAAAAAAACCACAAAACAGAGTTGTCATTAGGGACAGTTTAGGAGTGTTGTCATAATCATATGATTTGCACAAGACGAAAAACAATTTAAGGTTTATTTTGTTTTTCCTCTAAGAGCATTCTAAACATTTCAGAAGCAACTGACCATTTTAAACTGTTAAAGCAAACGTCTGTTTGAAATTAACATCCTTTATGAACAAGAAACTGGACATTCATGATTCAATACTTTACTTTTACTCTTTTTAAATTACACTTCAGTGTTCAAACTGATAGTAGCCACTCCACTTGATGTCCTTCTGAATCACTATGAAGCTTATTTGAAAATAGAGAAAATAGTAAAATAGGTTTTTATTTTTTAAGCATACCTGCTTTTTGCAAGTACATTGAAATCACTCTTATCCGAAATTTATAAATGTTATTCCTAAAGAATACAGTCCCACAGCACAGAATCACCTATACTGTAAATACTTAGGATTAAAATATAATTTAAAAATCCCAAGTCTGGAGATCAGTACACAGCATTTCTAGATGAGTGAAAATATTTGAAGAATACAGAGGCCATTGAAGTTAATCTCCTATTTGATAGTTTATTATTCAGGTGAAATTTTGAAAATGCAGAACAAAACTAGATTAATACAAAATGTGAACAGAAATTAAAGGAACAACGTGAAGAACAAAACTTCTGGTTGAGGCTTGTTCCCTGTGATTTATTTCCACTGGACACCTCTACTACTCATAAAAGGACTTTTTTTTTTTTTTCCCCCCAAGAAAGGCCTTGTCTGCACCCAAAAGTTCATGCCTCTTTTTCACTCTAGGCCATCCTAATCACTGCATTCCCAAATCCCTATCTATTCCTTTTCTTGATGACATCAAGGTTTCACACAGCATTATACACAGAGTAGGCCACTAAATTGATAAAGACTACACTAATAAGAGTTAATGTACATTACATTATCTATTTTTAAAGAAAATCTTTTCCATGCCAGTAACCTTTTCTCTTGCAGTTTCTTCATAAACTGAGGCAGATGCGAAAATTTAACTCAAAATAGAGGTTACAGCATCTCTAATACAAACCACTGCATACCATCTTTCAGGGAAAACATGTAAAAGTTTAGTATGAAACAACATCACTCAGACAGTCTGAAGTTTCCAAATGTTCTGCTAGGGTATTTTTCATATAGCATCCCTTAGAGCAGTGCATGAGAAGAAAGAGGGCTTTAAAATCAATAATGGCTTTTTCCTGATACAAAGAAACCAGGATTTGACTGGAGCGTTGGCACCTTATTTTGGAAGTTTTTTTGGACTTCATGGAATATTAACCTAGCGTTGAGTACTGAACATTGCATTCATTTGCAGATAACCAATCCTTAAATCCAGTACTGATAATTCCCTGCTCTCTTCCCTACCAGGAACAGCCATCTTGTCCCAGAATACCTGTCAATCTAGCCTAACAGGTGGCAAACCAAGTTTAAAATACCATATTAATAACTATTTTTTATATATTCTACAGGAGGCTGAAAAAGCAGCTCAAAAACATCCATCATTAAAGGCATTTATTTCTGTCAAAGCCATGAATAAAACCCCTTCATCTCTCAGCTCTTTTAACAAGTTTGCTATTTCCTTTTATTTTCTTCCAAACAGGGAAACAAAGATAACATGATACACCTCTTGAAAATAATATTGAAGCCTTACTATATATGACTGTGGTGGATTCCAGTGAACCCAATCATAATTCACTTTGTCTTCATCACGGACCACATATCTTGCCCAGGGTGAAATACGATAGAGGAGGGCGCCGTTCTGAGCACGAATCACCACCTATAAAATAACAGAACATATGCAGGCAGTCACTTATAACTCACAGAACGCCTTCTATGCAAGCCACAGCACAGAATGAAATAGTAGACTACACAGAAATTTAATTTAAAGAACACACAAACACACAATGCAAGTCAAGAGAAGGAAGAATGACCCTGCCCGCAGGGATGATTTGCAAAGGGACAGCAAACCAGACATGTCAGACAGGAGAGATGTTCAGCAGCAAGAGCTGAAAGGTGAGAATATACATAAGATTTATATAAGTAATGGGAGAAGAAGCCTTTCCAAATGGATTTCTGTTAGGTTCCCCAACTACCCCTGTCATCGCTATTTCCTTTCCATGTTATGATAAATTTAAATAGACATGCAGTATAATGCCATTAGGATGAGAACTGTGATTTGTTAAACTTGACAAACAAAACAATCTAGTAAGGCAATTTTAATATCATAATTCCATCTTCTTTTCCATGCTCTGTGAGTCCTTAATGTCACATAGCCCAGGACCACAGACAACACAAGAAGCACAGGACAGTTTCTGGGTCAAGGCGAAGAAAAAGTTCCACCTCTCTCACATCCTCCCACCCCATCCCACCTCCCCATTCCTCCGCACAGAAGGAACAGCACCACTCTGGTTTTGCTTGGTATCTTGGCTGCCACTAAAACAGTAACACAGATGGTTTGCAAATTTAAAACCTAGAAATGTACAAGCAAGTGAATGCACAGAATTCTTAATTCTGCTTTTTTTTTTTAAGAAAGTGATGACAGATATTTTAGTTTGGTTGTTGGTTTTTATGGGGCTTTTTATTTTATTTATTTATTTATTTTTAAATTAAAAAAAGTGACCTGTCTTTGCTCTCAATTCCTAACAGGTAGTCTGGAAGATGAAACTATCAGAGAATTGCCCTTTCACCTCTGGCAAGTGTCTTTCATTGTTTTGCTAGATTATCTGTATCCTTAACCCAATCATGGAAGAAGGCAGGATCACAGAATCGTGTTTAGTTGAAAGGGACCTATTAAAGGTCATCTAGACCAACAAAGAAACAAATATGGATATGCAGATGGTTACTGCAAGTTGATAGAATAAGGCAAGGAAGTATGATTCCTGTGCCTCAGTACATACTACTATAACTCCAAAAACTAAAGATAAGTTTTATAGAATGGAGTAATTCATATCAAAAACCTCAGCAGAAAAAGCTGAGAAAGTTATTGCAAACACTGTAAAGCTGCATGGAAAATTTCTTCTGTTAGCTGCACTAGTAAAGCTGACCCAAAGAATATTTCTGCAAATTCTATCAACACTGTGAAGATCCTCCTTGCTGATAGCATTGACAATTTGCAAATTATTCTTAAAATAATAAAAGCTATCTCCTCTCTCTAATATCACACTTCTGATGATGCTACTGCTTCTTTTATTATTTTGTCCCAATTTACCCATCACAGAAATAAGATGATTACTGCATATAATAACCTACTCATCTTGGCATTCCTTTTTTCTCATATTTTAGCATAATTCATACTAGGCAGGCTTATGAAGGGTGGGCACATTTGAGAAATGTGAAGTAATTAATCTACATTCAGAACATTAATTAGTACTGGTTTAATCCAAAAATGATACTGGAGGGAGGAAATGTAAATTTCTTTATTATGATATATTAATCCAGTCACGTACTGTCTTTAATTAAAGCCATTAAGCAATGAAAAAGTTAGGAGGAAAAAAAAAAAGATAGCAGAACACCATTTAAATGGCCAACCATCAGTTATTTGACTTTTTCAACTTATACTTCTACAGTTATATTGCACAACCAATCTCTGTATCCCATCCTTCTGACAAAGTAGAACTTCTGTTGCTCTGTAATCACTTAAATTAATAGTTCAATTAATTGTCATTTTAATTGTAATTCACTTATTTTCCCTTATTTTTGAGACACCAGTGAATTTGTTCTACCATGTATTCAGAAGTCATTTTATTCAAGTGCTAGTTTTGCATTTATTCAAAACACCTACAAAGTCAAACTTAAGGGTTACACTTCTCAGGAATTGAGAGACTTACAGGAAGTCCTACAAGTTTCTAGCAACACTTACAGACAGAATATTAAAAGATGAAACTAAAACTTCCTAGAAATATATATATTTATTTGTCATATATTATGATAGTAATAATATAGAGTCATAAACAAGTTGTGGAAAAATATGGGTTGGGTTTACACACTTGAACAGTCTTAAAACTTAAGAGTCTGTTCTATTTTTAGTCTCACAACCTAAATTTTTGGGTTCATTCATTTTAAAATTTTGCTTTCAGTTCTGTTATGCAAACATATAAGACAATTCTCATGCTCAAAAGAAAAAGTTATCACAGAATTTCAAGGTTGTAAGAGACCTCTGAGATCATAGAGTCCAACCCAAGATACATTTATCCAAAAAGAGAAGTCATGAAATTTAACCATGCAAAGACCAAAAATCTCAAAAAAATGTGGGAAAACATTTATTATTTTAAACAAGTAATCATAAAATTTATTTCTTGCTTTCTTTACAGTATAGGTAGTCTTAAAAAAAATTTTTCAATATATCCAACGATGGCTATAGATTAATCTCACCCCTACAGTAGAAACCTCAAGTTTGCTCATTTGTTGCTGTAATTTTTGAGTATCATGGGCTGTGCACAGAGAAAGCAGAGTCAAGAAAAACAATGGTGACACCATCAGAGCTGGTAAAGTTGAATCCTTTCCTTCTCTGCTTTACAGAAGCATAATCAAAACAGTGTCCTTACAGGTCTATCAAGTGATCCCTGACAACTTCAATTCTTTGTAGTTATGCTTGTTTAATACTTTTCTTAATTTTATGTGAATACCATTTACAGAGTCTCTCCTAGGCTTAATTATCAAGCTCTATACTCAATCTTATTCCTCTCTCCTGATATTGTATAAATTTTATTAATAAACTTAGAAATAAAAATTCCAAATAATTTTTTCTGAAGTTTCTTGAGACAGAACTCTAACATCACCATGCTTAGCTGAAGCATGAGCACAGGAACTGGAAAAAACTAAATGGTACCACAAAACAAATAGCAGTTCAGCCCAAGACTGACAATAATAACTCTAATGCAAACAGTCTCACAGGTTTAATTCCTGCATTTGCTTTGCTATTTCTTGAAACAATTACATATATGTATCATAATATAATAACAATAATATAATAATAAAAGGAGTAAAATTATAAAGCACACAATAAACAAAGACAGGTGAAAACTCTTGCTCCACTCACCCCAAATCATGACTTGTAGTGCCTCTTCTGCAGTGTCTAGATATTAAAAATTAGCTCTGTGTATACTTGAAATGTGCTGTTACAGATTTTACAAGCATAAGGAATACTGAAGAGTCATTACACAGCACCTTTGACAGAGTACCAATAAATCAGTTTAACAGATACTGTACTTCTCCTCCAAATTAGTTTGAAATGAGTAAAAACAAATTCATAAAAGTTGCAGCCTAACCAGCTACTACTCAGTTCATCAAGACTTTATAGCTGACTTTACATTTTCTAATTAACTCAAAAAATTGTTCTCTAAAGAACATATATAAAACCATTATGTTCACTAAATTAGTCTTTTTCAAACTGGCCTCGGGATTTACCTACTTCATTTTTCACAAGGCATGTCCCTGATCATTCCTCAATGCATATGAGAAGGCACATCCCACCATTTGATATAAAAACTACAGCCCCCATTCAATAAAGCCTTTAAAATGCATAATGCTATAGCATGAAACACTTGCCAAGTGAACCAAGCAAACTGACAAAAGCTTAGCCCCTCATCACAAGCAAACTCTTTTACAGTTATTTAGACTTAAGTGAAAGAAAATCCTAGGTTAAAATAATCCCTTCATTTTTGATCCTATTATTACAGAAAACTCTCCAACAAGAGGACAAGTGAGGAGAAAAAAGGAAATCCAAGTTTCCAACCCAAACTATCCCCAATTAGGTAAAACCAACAAAAACTGTTAAAGAAGAAACTGATATCTCAAGAGTTACATTTACACACTGCCCAAATGTAGACAGAATGGAAAAATACAAAATAAGAGATGTAAAGAACTTGCCACCATCTACATTAACCACTTGTTTGTGTGAAACATGAGATAAAGTAATATATTATCAAATTGTATAGTACAAGGGCAACATGAAGATTTTTGGTTTTTTGTCTGTGTGCCAAGAGGGAAGTATCTTAAAAGAGCAAGCCTGTTTAGAACTCTCAAAAAGAGGTTTGGGTTTATTTTCTGCTTCCAGAGTTTCGATGATGGCTTTCCCATTGGAAACTTCTACTACAAAAATGTAGGAAATTCAAAGTAAGTCATGCTGAATTTCCCTACAACAACTTTAAAAATAGCTCACCTAAATAGTTTAGGGTTTTTCCCCCACCTCCCCTAGTGGTAAACATTCAAAATCCTTGCTGTGACCTTTGAATGTCACCTGATTCTGGCTTCCAAGTGAGATATAAATACATGCAAATAAATTATCTCACTGAAATAAAGTGTCAGGAAGACAGAATGAAAACGTCCTTCAAAACCTGGCATTAAAAAGTCAATTTGCTCTAAAAATGGATATGACACAGACACACAATTTATATAAGTACAACTGCAAAACAATAGAAGAGAAGACCTCAACCTATGCTGTACATCTTTTGTATGCAAAGGTTAAAAATTTATGTTTGGTATTCACATCCCATTATAGGGATGTTGGGTGTATTTCCAAAGTTTCTGTCTGAAGTGTACAGCATCCTAAAGTTTTGCATCTAAAAACACTGTAATAAGTGCTGTGGATTTCACAGATGAGTACATCCAACATAGAAAAATCCCAAGTTTAAACCTGAGTTTAGCATCAGTGCTAGTAAGCGATTAATTTTGAAAAACTTTCAGAGCGAAATAAAAACAAATGTATGGCTGCAGTCAGAGAAAACATGGCCAACAAAGAATGGCTTTGAAGATATTTAAAAACTGGTGTGCAAAAGTTCATTCCAATTTTCCAAATGCTGGACTGCTGGAAGACAAAGCAGACCCTAAACCTCACAATAACATTAGTAGCAAAGTGACAACGCATTCCATGTCTGCCCACTAGAGGAGAGGAAATTCATGGAATGGGAATAAGGTTGTAGGATAAAACTAAATATAGGGGTTATGAGTCTGTTGGATGATGTTTGGAACACTCAAAAGCAGTTTATTACAGTTAAGGGGAAACCATCACTCTGAGGTCAGTCCAGTATCATAAAAAAAATGCAATAACACACAGGAGCAATTCAGAAGCTGAAATAGGTCTCATTTAATGTAATGATGCTGCCAATGCAGGACAAGTGAGATTGAAAGGCCTTGATTTCTCAGACATTTGAGACTCTTGGGTATCTCATTATTCTGGCTTTCCAAAATAACACAGGCCTTTTATATCACCCACAGCACATCCAGCAATTCCTTCTGGATGTCTTGGGGCATTTAAAGGAAAACTCTGTGCTTACATTCAGGCAATTTTCAACCTATTGTGACTCAGGGAAATCTGCTAGCTTTTTATGAACAGACACCACAGATTTTTTCTTAGATAATCCATAATGATAAAAAGTATGAAAGGTTCACAACAAATTTAAAAGCTTTGTCACAAATACAAATTCAGATAAAAAGTAAATCCATGTGTAAAAATGGAGCTTAATGTGCCTGTGCTATTGTTATGGCAGACAAAACTCTGCAATAGCAGGACACAAACTACCACATTTAAAATTCATGTCTGTCTATGAATATCCCTTTTTTCTTTGTGTTTACCTATCTTCATCTTCTCTTCACATCAGCTCCATTTGGCTACCCCAATTCCCAGTGTACACAAAGATCTTCAGAACAGTGTGAGAGAATAATTCAAGAGACAGTTGCAGAAGATCAGACAACTACTCTGCTCAGCAACCACTCCTTTAGCTTTCAGTTCCTGCATCTAATCCATTTAATTTAATTATGATGTGCTTCCACAAGGTGTCTGCCTCTGTTTCCACCAATTAGGAGACTGGCTCAAACATTAGAACTAAAAAGCCATGCTGCCATTTCTTACTTTCCAGGTATTTATTTTGATTTAAAGTTCTTTAAAAATTATATATATAAAGTTCTTTTTTGAAGTATATATATAAAGAATTTAGACACATTTCTGCTGTTTGAGAAATTTGTTATATAGTGCTTTATCATTTCTACTCCAGCTGAGGAAATGAAAATAACAAAATGATAACTAAATAACTGATGAATATATGCAAGCCAATAAATTGCTCTGAAACACTGTATTATTATTTCATTACTTTAATAGCTTGAAAACACTTTGAATGATACTTGGTATATGTGGCTTTTAATACAATGATGAAATTAAATTGGCCATCAAACCAACAATAGCTAATAAAATGAGAGAGTGGACTAGCTTTAATATAAATATGGAAATGGAAGTGACTTGTTATATAAGGGCAATAAGCTATTATTTCAGTATTTTACAATCTACAGTATTTCATTAGCTTCAGACATATTCGTTTCTGACACAAAATTAGCCAAATATAAAAGCCACAGGAATACAGGTGGAAATATCATTTCATCTCAGTAACATGCATCTGGCTTAAAAGCAAGTTCAATGCAAAACATAAAACATGGGCAGGATAAGTTCTTAAAGACTCCCTAGAAAGTTTATATTAGATGCTGTGATAACAAGGTTTTTCTACTACATGAAATTTATTAGAAATTTAGCATCAAGGTATTTTCCCCCCTCAGTTTTCTAAAAGTACATGAAAATGAAAAACAACCAAGGGGTTTTTTTTAGCATAATGTGCTCTGTAGAATATAAGAGTTTACATTTTTACTTTTGCTGTAGATAAACAGGGTAACCAAGAAAAAGCACAATAAACTTCCAAGAATACAAAAGAATCTGACCCAATATACTTTGGACACATTGATGCTGTAAGAAAACCTGGGTTTAGATTTTATTTCATAAATGCTGCTCATTTTCAAAGACAGGTGCTACATTCAAGACACCAATACAAACCTGCTATTTTCTTTTCCTTAAATTGTGCATCCTTTTCTCAACACCCTCAAGTTTCTCCAGAAACAGAATCCTAGAGTTGTTTATGTTGGAAAAGACCATGGAGTCCCACAGCTAGCCCAGCACTGTGCTCACCACTAAACCATGACCCCAGGTGCTGTATCCATGTGTTTTCTTAAACTTCTGAGGATGGCAACTCCATGACTTCCCTGTTCCAATGCACAACCACTATTTCCTAAGACCCAATCTACACCTCTTCCAGCATAACAGGAGGAAACACCCTCTTTGTTCTGTCACTTGTTACCTTGAAGAGGAGACCCACTCCCACCGTGCTACAATCTATCAACTGAAAATACCTCTCCCAGTACACCCCTGCCTGTCCTATTCATCCTCAAAAAGAATCAAACCTGACTTAAGCACCCAGGATAGAACACAGTTCTGGTGATCTTTTGCCAGTGGGCAGTGTGAACTGAGGCCATTTACAACAGCAAATAAAATCACATCACCCCCTCACAAGCACAGAGGAAACCAGAGAGCAACTCCTCTCTTTCTACAGGTCAGCGCTGGTTTGTGAGAGAAGCACTGCAATCTGAAGGCAGTACTTCAGTATGTTTGGTTCTTAATGCATAGGACCACAGCAGAACACTTCCTGATAACACAGCACAACCTGAGCCCAGGACTGGAATCTAGAGTTTCTTGTATGCAAGTTCACTTTAAAGCAGCTTTAGACAAAAATACAAAAGCCTGATAAAAAATTGGGATTGAACAGCATGGTAAAAGAGCATTATTCCATAATTGTCTCACTTTACCTGATTGATCTTTAGAGATCAGATAAATTTTTCTCTTTAATAGCCTCAGAAATAGAAGGCAAGAAATGAAGAAGCAAACACAGCTTCTGCATTAATGCCTCACTCTTCTTGCTCCTTCACAGCCCTGTAACAAAGCTCAGGAGAGGCAGCAAGGAAGTAAATGAATCAGAAGCTCTTCAACACTTCAGCTTCCCCAACTTCCAAAATGAACTTTCACCCAAACTGGAGGGGCAAGAAGCACAGAAAATGGGAGATCTTTCCAGAACTCAACTTCCCCTGAAAAACTTGACCATATTCTACTCATACTGCTCCAAATAACCAAGAAATCGAGTCTATCTGTCAAGGTGCTTGTAGACTGAAGTTATTTCCTTACAGTGAATTGATCATAAACCTTGAAATGAAATTTTGGAAAGAATGGACAGCATGTTGCTTCTTCCAGGCTGTTCTCCTACCTAAATTGCAAATTGGTTACACTGTAAAGAAAAAGTAATAGAACACTAGTCACATTATTCCTTCCCCCAAGCTTTTATTTTCCTGATCAATTTATGATTACTACCAAAACTGAGTCAGATGACACAAACCAGTTGTCTGGTTTGTTATTTTCCTTCCTAACTATTTTCTGAAAAAGAAACCTGCTAAAAGGACAAGCATTAATATCAAATATTGAAAAAAATATTCCTTAGTTATCAGACATAGTAATTTTAGGTGGTTCACATGTTTAACAAAGTTGTGCAGACAAATCTGTGCCATTCAAAAATCATTGGAGAGAGATTTATTTGCTCTGTAAATATATCACAACATTAGCTCTTGCAATCTAAACTTAAGGATATTAAATATTTGTTCACAATTTCCCCTTTTTTCCCCTTCCCTTCTCCCTCAAGGAAAGAAAAAGTAAGACTAAAACACAATCAAGAAACGAAAGAGGCAAAAGCCTGTATTCTAAGCCAAGTCATGAAGTCATGCCTTGATTTTCCAAAAGAGGGAGATGCAGCTCCATTTGTGATTTAAGTATTTCAATTGCATTGCAGAACTTCTGAACATCTTTAACTAGTTTACTAGATCAGGTTAAAAAGGAAAGCTTTTGTTCTTTTTTCTATTTTTGTGCTTCTCTTAGAAAACTAGGAGAAACTTGTAGTAACAAAACCACCAAAAAATGCTGTATTATCTATTTGAATAAAAAAGTAATTCTAAAGATGGAGCCAGTAGCCTAATATTAAAAAATATCTATGCAGATAAAAATACCATAGGAAAATCAAACTGTCAAAATCCAGGAAACCTTAGGAGAGTTGTTAAAAATGAAAGCAACATCACACAGAAACATTCCCAATTGGATTTCACAGTCAAGTGTATAAAAAATACTTCACTTAATCACCTCAGTACACGGATTTATAACTGTTAGCTACATAGGGGCAGAATTATTAGGTATGAGGGACAGCCAG
The DNA here is from genome assembly GCF_027477595.1 of Haemorhous mexicanus. Taxonomy (NCBI): domain Eukaryota; kingdom Metazoa; phylum Chordata; class Aves; order Passeriformes; family Fringillidae; genus Haemorhous; species Haemorhous mexicanus. The sequence goes on along the minus strand of NC_082342.1, from coordinate 7,835,867 downwards.
TTTATTTTCACAATGGGAAAACACACATCTGTGCTGAGGGAAAGCATTAAAACTTTTCTTCCAGTCTAGAATCCTGATTTTAAAAACTTTATAACAAAAAAAAAAAAAATCAAAGGAAAACTGGAATCTCTAGAATATACAGATGAAAAAATATCTTCCCTCCTTATGACTTAATCAGAAAGAAGTTACTACAAGAACAGTGATGAAGCTTAAAGACTATAAAAATTTATATGCATAATATAGAAGCATTCCTGTATGTATTCTGATAGTCTCTTAGTTAAGAGGCTTGAGGTACAAGAGCAAGGTTTGAAAAGCAACCATAATAATAAAACACATACAGTAAGCGTAATTTCTTACAATTGTTTCAAGCCATGTCAAGTAGAAAAGAAGCTGGTGAAGTATGTAATACTGGCACCCAAGCATTAAATATTACTTATCCTTAACGACAAAGCATTTGTATCAAGGACAATTGCTGCAGAATGCACCTTGCAATTGGGTGGCTGTGCAACACTGCAGAGAATGTCAGGAGCTTTCCCTAGGAAATGATCCTATCCTCCAAACAAAAACAATTCCCATGAGAATCACAGACATGTTAATATTTTCTTAATATGGACTCTCACATTCTGTTTCAATATCTCTTCTTCTTTAAGATGACTCCCTTTTTTTCCTTAATTAAAAAATAAATCACATTTTGCTTAAATGTACACCTAATAGTTATTGAAACAATTAGTGCTCTGTATGGATAAACTAAAAGTAAAATATCTTAGTATTTTTAAATAGCAAAACTTCCCACAGGAGAATTGCACAATCCTCAAGTCACAGGAGAATGAAGCCTGACAAAATAACTGAACAAGAATATTCTAAAGAACTGAACTCAGTCTGCAACAAAGGCTCCAAAGAACAACAGTCTACTACATTACAAAAGCTCATTGGTGCTACAGCCTCTCCTATGAGTCCATGAGGAGCTGCACATTGTTTACTAAATCCAAACAGGCAATGACAACGCCAAGAGACCATTTACCTCCCAATGAGATAAAAACTCCTCCTGCTGACAAACCTCATCTGTAACCCAAAGAAGTCTACAATAACTTGCTGAAGGGTCATGGCTCACAATCACATGGCGAAACACAAAGGGTACTGCTACAAAATCAATGTTCTAATTCCTGTCAACATGACTTCTATCCAGAAATGCACATGGTACATGATCTAAGTCCTGTTCAGTAACTTCAAAATTCCAGGAATACAGGGTTTCTTCTTCCACATAAGGGTATGTACCATGATGCTGCAGAACACTTGTTTCATTCACTGTTCAAATTTGCAAACCTGGTGATTGTGTTTTGGGTTTTTTTTTGGTTTTTTTTTTTTTTTTTTTTTTTTTTTTCAGCCTACTGACTATGTAAGAAATTATATTCAAGTGATACAGAACTTGGCAGATTGAGCAGGGATATTCCCTCTTCCCCCAAGCTAGGGTAAAAAACAGAATAATTAGAAGTGTTTCTACGTGCACATGTAAGGAAACACTTTTTCAGGAAGGTTTCCACTGAAATCAAGTTTAGTACCTCTGCTCAGGGTCCCCAAGACTGCCCTTGTAAAAGCCATCTGACTGTAAATTATCTATCTCATAATGACAACAATTACCTCAGGAAAGCATTGGATTCCCCAGCATTGGACACTTAAAATCCAGCTAGACAGGGTGCTGGGCCATTGTGACCAGGCCATGCTTTTGTCAAGAATGACTGGACCAGAGGATCTTGAGGTCCCCTTCAACCAGGTATTCCATGTTTCTATCTTACAACCCTGAAAATCCACCACATATTCAATACTTCTGTCCCTAGAATCCTAGCCACCAGCCTGCCATCACTAATAGATTTTTTGAGATTTCACATTCTCATTATAAACACATTTTTGACTGCAGACTGCTTGAAGTGCATGAGACCTGAACTCCACACCAGTCTGGTACTGCTGCTGCACCTCCTGATCAGTGGGGTCAGTTGCAGCACCATCTATTTCATTGGTGACAGTAATTACATTTGATGAATTTTACTAGCAGTGGTTTCCTGACACAGATTAACCTACCTGCTCACCATATTTGATTCCTTTTCAAGGTGTACAAGTTTAACACAGAGCATGCAGATCTACTAGGAAGTATAGGATAGAGTGGTAAAACTGCAAGGATTAAGTTTTAAAACTGTTCTTCACAACTAGCTTTCCTCTACCCACAACCTCATGAGCACAAGTGTACTTTTAGGTACCTTCAATCACGATTAATAAACTTTTAATGCTCTGACTCAATGTAGTTCTTTCCTTGATACACTTGAGTATTAAAAAGGGTAATACATTTGGACTGGAAAATTATTAAAACCAATCACAGTGAATTTATAAGCATTTTGTACAAACTGATGAAAGAACTGTATTGTTCATGCCTGCCTTGGTCTTGTACTGGCCTTGGCACCCAGAACACCTGTTCAGCAATCACTGAAACCACTCAAACATGCAATAGTATCAGTAGAAAAATATTGTATTAACAAGTGCACAAGTTATCAAATCTAATCACCTCATTACAGTACAAGATACTCCCTCAAAAAACTATAAACGTCACCATTTAAATATACACACAGAAACATGGGAAGAAGAAAAAGATACAGACTTAACAAATAATGGAATGCAGAGTTTTGGGGTTTTTTAAAGTTTCCCCCACTTTCTGAGGTGTTCTTTCCAGGAAAAATACATTAACTACCTTTCATGAATATTGAAGTGAGATTTAGTTGCATATATAAAGTAGTGCACCTACGCAGCACATTGTTAGCTAAAGTGCCAGATGAGTTTATTAGACTAAAAAATTATTGTTCTGGTAATAATTTCAGCAATCACATATCTATTGTGATTATTAGAAGGTTGAACAATCACTTCTATTTTAATATATCCTCTCCAGCTCACAAAAGAAAGTTTAGTGGTTCTGCTATATAGATTCTTTTCCTAGTTAATGTTACAGGACAGCAGGAAGCTCTATCATAATTGCCAATATTTTTCAATCTCTTATTTTTCAATTTTACGGATCTTGCAATTTTTTCTTATTTAGCTGTGTGAAAATATTTCAGAATTTGACCATGAATTTGTAAGTTATTTTCAACTAGGTTTAAATTCTTAAAGGATTCAATCTGCCAATTGTTTTCCATTTTCTTTGTTGTTCTTTGGCATTCCTGTAAATAATATTAAGCAAGTTCCCCAGTGTAGATACTAAAATCTCAATTTTACCAATACTGTCCCTAAACTCCACTGACACCATTTCAAAATTAGGATCTTGCCAACTACAGTGAAAACTTAAATTACAGGTACATCCATGCAGTTGAAAAAAATCATTTATAAATAAACAGGAAAAGGACAAAGTGTAACACTGATTAAACTCCTGCATTAATACACACAATGAGACTTGCTATAAAAGTTTATCCATGATAATTTTTTTAAAAGCTCACTGTGTCTTCTAAAAAGTAAATTAAGAATACCAAAAATGAAGGGGAAAAAAAAAAACCCTATCATTTCCACCACAAAAGGTAAGTACTTGCATCCTAACTGCTACCACAGTAGAATGACAAAGATGCTGATGTTTAAGGAAAACCTCTTTCAAACTACCTCATTAGAAATAATGAGAGGTAAAAAGGCTTCTTTTATTAAAGGATAACGTTTGGCTTTGGGTTTAAATCTGTGCTCACTTTTGACATCTGTCAGAAGCTTAAAAGCCAGCACTACCCTACCAGAATAGCAACAACATTTGTTCACTTAACTCAGTCTAAGCTCCCAATTGATCCATGAGAGAAAGAAAAAAGATACCCTTTTCTAGCAGGTAACCTTATTTTGAAGATGGATGTCAAAATTCACAAGGGAGTCACTCAACTATCATAAGCATCCATCTCTTCACACAGGAAAGTGTCAGAAAATGTACAACAGGTTTTTTAATTACTCATTTTCTGCAATGTTTATATTTACTTAAGAGAAGAGACTGCCTGAAGAGCTACAGTAGACAGCCTGTTACTATTTGAAAACAGGCAAACGTTTGACCTCTGCTCCTCATTTATTTTCCCACAAAAATATTTTGTGACCTGATCTAAATTAGTGTCACCAACTACACTCCATCCATTTCCCATTCTGGCTTAGATATTACTTATTTAAAAGAAATGACCTTGTTACCATTTCAGAACTTGGCATTCGCCTGTGTGGAACTGAAGATCGAAACAGAGTAGACAAGCTAAAGAAAAGGACCTTCTGGAGGAGACATTTCTTCCCCTAACAGATTAATCACCACAATAATGTCTGAAGTTGACTATTTTAACTTAATTATTTAAGAACCATACTGATAAAAGGAACTTTTAAAGCTGTGATTCCCTTTGGCTTCTTTAGTAAAGAAAAATGGGAAATACTTTAAATACTAGAAAGATGCCTGTTGCCTTGTCTAGTGCAGACACCAGTGACTGTGTATTTCAACATTACCTCTGCAATCTACATAGCAATTTCTATCTGCAAACAATCAATTTTCTCAGCTTCTACATGAACAAAGAATAGCAAAACTGTGCTCTAACACACAAAATACAGACATTTATGAACAATCATAAATGTTTGAACCATGTAGCTCCAGGAAAACTTACAGAAAGGCAGAAGCTTTCTCCATCCATTAGCAGAATGGAAGAGGATAAGATCAGCTGTAGCATGAGAATAAGGTAAATGTCTACCATGTGAATGCCCCAAAAGCTTTGGTGAAAAACCATCTTTGAACTACCTTAACTGGAGACTTTTTTGGTTTTTTCTGTTAGTCCCATCATCTGACTACATCATAAGTACACATTGAGAAGTGCTGGATTTAGTTCTGAAGGCACCATGGAACAAAAACAGTGTCATGAAAGATTATTAGCAAAGATACAGATAAGTCAGGGAGTAACTTCATATTGATGGATGGAGCCATCAATTATGACTATATACACTCATGAATCAAGTTTCTAAATATTTAGGGTTTTTTTTAAGAAATATACTCCAAAGAAAATTTCTTTCACATGCAGACAGGCAGTCCTGCTTGAAAAGCCTGTTGGACAATAATGTATTGTGAGTGTCAGTGACAGCCAAGTAACTTTGTCTAAAATTGACCATGGAAAGCACAAGTAAAGTAAAAGGGTAGAAAAAGCCTAAAAAAGAAAACTCACATTCTACTCTGCCAGTGGGTATCTTTTGACTTTTCAGAAAACTCAGAGCAACTACAGAAATACAGCAATTCAACTTGAAAGTACATCACTACCAAGTGCAATCCATAGCAATTCCACATACTAAACAAATGATGTATAATGCAATCTTTGCTTTTTAGTCTTTGTACTTCAAAGAAAATGCTGAACATGAAGAAAATACTATCAAGACCTTACTTCAAAATAAGGAGATATGACCATTGATTATCTAAGAGGAAAAAAATCATCTTACGTTGCTTCAAAAGCATTTAAGATTCTATGCTTTTTTTGCTATTGTGTTAATAATTATCAACACTCATCATCATTCACACCTCTAATCTTTACAAAAAGTGTAGAATATATTACAGTAGATGAGTCAAGAGTTTTGTAGATAAAACAGAGAAGGTAAATTCAGCAACAAACAAAAAAAATCTAACCTACTTGCATCTCAAAACCATGGAAAATATTAACCATTTTACACTCTCATACCTTGCTGCATAATCACTGCATTTCTGAGTTGCAGACAAGTATTTTCTTTCCTGCTCTGTAAAACAAAACCAGCTTTCTCGTCCTTGAATGACTATTCCTGAACTTCAATTTATCCTTATTTATTACTGGGATTATTTCATAAGCCATAACAAAAAGCACAGAGATAAGCACACACACTGAGTTAAGCATTTCCAGAACATTTTCACACATATCATTGTTTTAATAGATTTCTTGTTTGCCTAAGCACTTTTTCAGCAGAAAAAATGAGGATTTTTTTTCAGTATTTTAGTTCTGTTGATGGAACCTTTGAAAATGTAGTAGTATTATACAAATGTTCCCAAGTTCTTAATTTTCATAGTCTATAAGTAATTTCAGTACATTTCTTTCCTTTACTACTTATTACTGCCTTCTATTAGCACCTAGTATCTCTGAAACTCAAACTCTGAGTGCAACAAAGCACATCTTTGATTTAAATCAATATTCACCTAGAAATCATACTCTGCTCTGAGTTAGTTGTTATTAGGTGCATTTGCACTAAGCATACAACTTTGGCATTTGATAGCTCAAAAAAATTTTCCATTAATTTCTGGAAGAAAGCATTTTAAGCTCATGGATGCCCATGAAATACAACTGCGTTCAGTTTCACTTACTTAAGCCTTCCACTCAATACTCTGAATTCCTAAAGTGTAAGGCGAAGTTTCACAAATCTGCATGTACCATTAAAGCAACAAAAAATCACCTGAAAAGCCATGGTTAAAAGTATTGCAAAAATTACCAAGGTATTAAATTTTAACAGGATCTTAATAACAGGCAATTGCATCAAATACAGAAAGATTTTACCTATACATGACTCTTTTTCAGATTATCAATTTGTAAATTGTTTTCCTCGTATGACGTGGTGCAATACACAATAACTGCATTTCAGCCACATATGAATGTTCCCAAAATCTCTCTTTGTGATGCCTAATGTTTCACTCCTTTTGTCACTTTGCTAAACTAGATAAACTGATTCTGCTTCTTGGAACAATTAGAAGATGATAAAGTTAGTTAAAAGAAAACAAAATGGACAGTGAATGAGTAGAAGAGTTACAAGAGTTAGAGTAAGTCTAGAACCAATACCTTTAGCTTTGACCCATGGGGCACAGGAGAACAGCCATTTTCAGGTGGAATGAACAACTCCCACTTCCCATATTCCAACTTCTTATACGGATGAGAAGATGGATTCCAGCCATCTGCAATATAAGAAATAATACTAAGTGATCACCTTAAAATGCATCCAGCTACCATTCAAAGGTGCAACTCTGAGTTCCATCTTTCTCAGAATAAACTTCAGTGAGAGCAGACAGAAATACTTTTATGCCTGCTACTGCACACACATTCAAAAGGGGTAAAATGAAATGCCATAGGTTTAAGTCTTCAGAAGATTCCTTTGTCATTAAAAAAATTAACTGAAGCAAGCTGAAATCCCATAATTCATGATTTTTTGTTCTCTTTGGATTTACTAAGCACTGGAGATGTGCAAGGATGGTCATTATGGCCTGTTCAACTGAACAGACACCTGCCAAGGGGGTCTGAAGCGTTTGTGAGTACATTGAAGGTCAACTCCTCTGAATGGAGTGAAGATATCACTTCTGAACTGACACATTTCATCAATGGAGAAATTTCTTGGCTAGAAGGAAGTAAGAAGAAAAGCTTGAAAATTTCTTTTTTCTTTTTGCCTTGAAATGTCTATTTCACATAGTTCAAGGCAACAGACTCAAGCTAAATAGGAACCAGTCAACACAGTAATTCAGAAAACTGAATTACAAGATGCTAAAGCAACACATGCTAATCTTCCTTCATGCTCATCTCATTTGCATGCCATAGCCTCTTGTAATTAAAAAAAAAAAACCAAAAAAACCACACACAAAAAACCCAAACCAAAAAAAACAACAAACCAAAACCCACACATATTGAAAGAAGAATAAACAGCCTTCAGTTTAAGAATATTAACTCAGAGTTGTATAAAACAACATTGCTACTAAATATGTCAGGTTAAAAGCATTTCAATTAAAAACTGGACAGTTAAACTGAAGCAGGATCATCACTTTTGCCACCACAGAAATCACAGCAGGGGAGTAGAGAAATGAAGAAGGTCTATCCATCAGCATATGTATTTTCCTAAACATCAATAATCACAAATATTATCTGCTGTGCAACAAACGGATAATCCTTCCTGGCAATGTATGGATGTGTTGCATTTCAGAGAAAGACCAGACTGCTTTCAAAGTTACTGGTTGCATTTGCACAGCTGTTTAAACCCAAGAACTGCCAATCTTTAGTTAAAGAAGACTGAAAGACACAAATTAAACAAGGCCACACAATGTGATAAAAATAACTAAGCCAGACAAATATCCTGATACCTACTCATTTTACAGTAGATAGTAAAACAGAAATGCAATTAATTCAGTATTCTATTTAGATGAGTTTTATCATGTTTAAAGTATTTGGAGAGTGGAGCTAAATTACATATATTAGCAGAGGGAAAGTATTTACTAAACTATTGCTAACAGCAGAAGAACTTACATATTAGTAAGCATCAGATGGTTCCTCCCCCTTGGCTTTACACTGAATTTTCAATCAAGAAAAATAATTAAACAAACACTACCAATAACAAACAACCAATACCTTGGCAATTAAATAATACTCCTTAATAAAATGTCTAAACTGAAAACTATAGTGCTTATACAATAAAATATAGATTTTTTTTTAATTCCAGGGCATGGTAAAAAAGACGTAGAAAACAGCACTTAAAAAAAAGATTTTTTTTTTGGGTTTTTGTTTGGTTTTTTTTTTAATTATAAGCAGTTAGACTATCTCAAATAAACATTTCAGGCAAAAATGAGAAAACAGAAGATGTTAAAAAGCTGCAAGAAGTTTGCTTAAAAAACTGGTAAGGATTTATGATAGTCAAGACCCAACTTGGGGGACTTACTCAATTCTTTCCATCTTCTTCTCCCCCCAGATATCCCATCATCTTCATGGCTTCTCATGAAACTCTTTCCAACAGAGCTACACCTCTTGATTCAATGCTCAAACTGAACTACATATGCCAAGTGATGAATACTTGGCAAAATTAAAAGTTACAGCAAAAACATCTTACAGTAAAAAAACTCACCCAGGGAGTGAGCTTTATAAAAACTTCCTACATGAAGTTAATCATGTTCACCAAAACCGCTGCATTCTTACAACATTATAAAATATTCTTATGACCTCTACTAAAACTACATCTCTTCCCTCCTTCAGAGAGGGAATGGTTACATCTCTACCTATTTAAATATTTCTGCTCTCCACAGACAGATTTGATAATTCTGCCAAAGTTGCCTGAACTTTCCCCTCCACCTGCCAGCAATGCCAGATGCTCCTGTTAATCCCTCCTGTTCCCAGCCGCAGTCCATGACTGCAAGCCTGTGGCTCATGATTTAAAAATAAATGCAAAGCAATACCCATCTGCCCCAGATGGTCCTACTCAAACCCACTGTTTACTAATTACCCCTGGAGAGGAGCTCACTTAGAAAGATTATAACAGAAAACATTGCTCTGTATAATTGCCAGAGGCATAAAGAACATAGAACACTCTGAAAATGAATATTCCTTTTAAAGACAGAGTGGCTCATGCTTATCTCTGTTTTACTGCTTGGTTTTCTGATTTTTCAGCAAAACTTAGCCCAAAATGCCTGAGGGAAGAAAAGAAAAAAACAAACTCAACTAACCAACAAGTGATTAGTAGACTATTATGAAGATGAAAAATCAAAAAGTCAAAAGAAATATCTTAGTTTGAAAACGGAGACTTCAAAGATTCTGCCAACAACTACAAAAACAGGAAAAGGCTGAGGAGATTACCAGCAAAGTTCAAATAATCAGCTTGAACAGGTATTGGGGAAAAGGACACCATCACAGAATATTCATAAGCCATAGACAAAGGCAAAAGCTTCTGCACAAAAGTTCAAGCCTCAGCTATTGCTTAATCCAACACAGAAGACATCTTGGATAGCCTGATACTTTGTTTTGTCTCATCTGTGTGATTGGATCTTCCAATCTCAGCCAATTATCAAAACATTACAGCCCACCTCAACAACAGGAGGCACAAGGGAACTTCTTGTTCAAAACTACACCCTTAGCATGCCAAAGAATCATGAACTGAGCTTTAGAATTCAAAGCTATAAAGGTTTGGGTTCTGCCATTTGTGACAAAAAAATGAATTTAAATGCATATTTCAAACTAAATGACAATTTGAGTGACTTCTTGTTTAATCTCCTGATTTTGTTTTCATATTGATGGATACAGCCATACACCTCTGAGGCCAATGCCTGAACTTGGAGTTTCACACATGAAATTAACACTTCTCACAGAGGAAAGGAGTTGTTCTTGCATATTCATCAAATAACTGACTTTGTCCAATATAAGAACTGCAACTGTTTTTTCCAGAAGTCAAAAAACTTTATTAACTAAAGCTGAATTCTCAAGTGAAATCAAGTCCCTTACAGCAATTGTATTTCCACATACTTTCTGATCAACTAAAGACACCTAAAGAGAACAGAGAGTTCAGCAAACACAAAGCATCGTTGAAGAAAGTCAATCAGACAAGTAGCAGTTCAGACAAGGGAAAGGGCATCAAAATACCAGTATCCCAACAAGATACCTGTATTCCACTCTCTTAGAATTTTAAATCAGAACATAACTGGAGAAATCCTCCAAGAACACTATTCTGTTCTACACAGTGGCCAATAAGGTCTTCCTCTCCTCAGATTAATAATTTTTAAAGCAGATTACATTAATGATCATGTGCTTGAGCTGTTGGAAATTGGGCAAATAGCTCAAACACTGACATAAAAGCAAGTGTCATTACTTCTTAGACAGGATGTCTCCCTGTATATTAGTGCCACCTTATATTACAGTCTACTGCTTTCAATCATCTGCACCCACAGAAATATAACACTGTTTGACTTTACTCATCACTTGATGGGTATTTTTCTATTAAAAAATCTTGAAAGGAAGCAGTAAGAAATTCAGCATGATATCATGACAGTACCTAGAATCCATTTCAGTAAAAATCTGGAATACAAAAATCCCAAAACATTCTGATACATGAAGTTTTTAGTGAGCTGTCAGATACCCAAATTATGAAGTACAGTGCCTTAAGGTACTCTTTTTTCACTCTGAAGGGATCCTGTCAGAGTTTAAATAATAGACAAATATCATCCCAGAATCAGCTATCCTACCCTCCCTCCACCCTCCCACCATAGCAGAAGCCTTTCCCACTTGTGCAAGGAAAAGGAAGCAGAAATCAAACCAAACAGGTATTTCAGACTGAAATTTAGATAGCAATATTTAGTTATAGTTAGCTGGGAAGGAGGGAAGGGAAGAAAACTAAGAGAACAGAAACCACAAATATAACAATGCATTATAGCAAATGCTGACTTCCAAATTAATATATGCATACTTACTCTCAAGCTTTTTAAAACCAGTAGCTTTCTTTTTAAAATTAAGGAATTGTTTACAGATAACCCATTGAGCCTCTGCATGACCAAATACAAATGTGAGTGTTCCAATTCCCAAATAAATTCCATGGGTTAATCTCAAAACTCACAGTCACTCACAGTGACTTATTTTGAAATAGTCGATTTTAAAGCAGCAATAAATTGCCAGGAGTCACCGGGTTCCTCAGCAATAGGGCACACAAATGAAATATTCAGTGTTATCACTGAAAGCTTTTGAAGGAGCTATAATGTTGATAGAGCCTCTAGTGTTGGAAATTCAGCTGACTAATTGTCTCATACACTTGATTTACTGAAATGCTGAAAGTGCTAATTGACAAATCTTAATGGTTTTGGATGCTCATTTAATACTTCTTAGATAAAGCTTCATTCTAGAACACCAACAGATACTATACTTTTTCTCTCCAATTATAGAATTTTAATGAGACAAAAATAGCTCTGAAAGCATTGAGATTTTCTTGAATTCATATGTTTCATTCTCCAATCCACTTACAGATTTGTGTGCTATTACCAGTTTCTAGATTTTTTTTTTTTGCAAATGCACAGTGATATTAAGAATTTTTCTATAAATTAGAGCCATCTCATTCATTACAAGTTTCTCAGAATAAAGTATAATAATCCCATAATTTGGGTCAAAATACCTTAATAGCAAAGCTTTTATTGTTTGTCATAAGGCATAAGAGTAATTCAGAAAAAAATTTAAATATACAGGACTGAGGCTTTATATTAATATAATTACAGAAGCAAATTACTCGTGTATCTTACACATATTTCATAACAAAGATATTATCAACTATAAGCTTAATTAGAAATTTAGGAAAAAAATGTTCAAGGTTTCTGTACACAACCTATACTTTCCATTTTAATTTTTACTAGTTTTTGATCCTCAAAAACCTTAAGATGAAATAGCAGAGACTAATACTTTGTGTCTTTACATCAAACATTAGAATATTCTCAGACAATCCCATATTATTAAGGAAAACACTGCTATTCATCTCCAAAACAAAAAGCATGAACTGACAGTTTTTTATATTATATACCACCATATTTCAGTTTAAAACCTAAAGAGCTTCTGTCATCTAAGTTCAATGGTTTTGTGTCTAAGATTTCCAACCTCCCCTGACATGGTTACGCTATGGTTCTTTTTATAAAAAAGTTTTATTAAAAAAAAATCTTATTGAAAGCAATCCCAATATCCAATTTAAACACAATATAATCATAAATTTAGTGTGAGACTTTAACCTGCTTGAAAACTTAAAGAAAGGTTAAAGGGATTCAGTTTTAATTAAACATATCTGTAGCAATCTAACTCTAAATCTTAGGGTTTTGCAATCCAATTTCTCATGAGAATATTATTCAAGACCACATGAATTGAATGACAATCTTCCATGCCTCCAGTCTCTCCAAGCACACTATTGTCCCCTTTGGGAATGAATACTTCACTATGACTGGCTGATATATATAGGAGAAACACAGTTTTTCCACATTACAATGAATTTCTTTTAATTTATTTTCTCTTGATATTGCTGTATTCATTAGTGTCTAGATACAACTACTCTACGGTATTAGTCCTAAATTTCTGCTTCATATAATGTATTACATCAAATATTTGAAATGAAGCAGGGTTTAGAAAACTATTCCAATGTTTAGCTACCCTATTCTGGTATACATATGCTTCCCCCCCAACCTGATAAGACAATTTACAAGTTATAGCCTCTCCTCAAAACATTAAACATATTCATATCAATCTGTTTTTAATATTAACATCTCCTAAAATACATATTTAAAACAAATGCACTCTAGTCTTTATCTGAGTTGAGACATTTAACCAGCACCCATCCCGTGACAACCTTGAGCAATGGGTGGGGTTGCAGCAAGTAGAGGAGAGACAAGGAGGAGAATTTTCTGCATGTTCCTACACATAAAATTGACCTATGAAAATAACCTGATCCAGCTGCCTTGCAGTCTATATTGATACCTGAAATCACTATTATCTATCTAGTAGGTGAACTATACACGACTCATTATTCAGTGTTAGAGGACATATCCAATTTCAATATTAAAATGCAAGAACTACACTAACCTATTTATCAATGTCTATTCTAATAAAATTTCAAGGAGCACTTTCAGAAAAGCTACTTTATCATTCACTGTGATAGTCATATCAAACAGGATCATGGCTGAAAACAATGTTGCACTAACTTTGCTGCTCAACTTCTGCATCAAAAACAGGATTTTTTTTTTTTTTTTAATAAAAACCTTCCGAAAATAAAGACATTTTCCTTTCAATAGTCTCCTCAGACAGGGGTAAGCAATGGCCAACATTTAATTTTGTGTTTAAGCAGAAGTAGTTAACTGCTTCAAAGAACTTTTTTTGATACTGCTTCTTTGCAATATAAATACACTGAACACTCCCTAGATCAGTATTTTTGTAAAATCAAAGTCAGATAAATAAAACAACATGCTTCTGAAATGCAGTTAGATGAACAAAATAATTTCACAGGAAGCCCCTGCTCAGTACTTTGGCAGACCCAGCTGAAGAGAGAGTAGAGGTGAAAAGGGAAAAAAGAACAAAACTCTCTGAAACCCTAAACAAAAAAGGAGAGTAAGTATTGCAGGATTGAAGAGCAATGATGAATGTCACTTTCATATAAGTGTTTTAGAACATCATTTGAGTGCAGCTAGCCTTCAAATAAGAAGAAAATTTATATTTTTGTTTCAAATTCAAAGGGAATAGTCTTCCTGGTTCTCAGAGGAAGTAATGCAATTCCTCCACGTAATACTGCCACCTTCCCATTCTGCTAATACCTTTCCTTCTTCTGCCCTCACAAACACAGAGTAGCTACTCTTTCAGTAATATTTAGTTTGATTTTAGGCTACCATTTTCAAGCAGAACTTTTGTCTAAACTCTTGGGATGGGTGGGAATTGTCTAAGGACCAAGGCCCTTGAGAACACTGTTGCTTGATCAATAAAAAGACAAAGGAAATTATTTCACTGCTAGTTTTGCTTGTCTGCATACAGTTTTATAAAAGTCTAGTTATAAAGCTTTACAAAGAACTTCAGGAAGTTTATATACAGCCTCAAGTTGCAGTGTGATCCAGTGTGACATGAGTCGTTGCCTTTGGTGTATTAAAAAATGCATAACACTGACCATGCAACAGAAACACATCTTCATAAGCTGCTGCAACATAGAGGAAAATATTACTCATTTAAGCCCTGACACACATTTTTTACTATCAGAATTTCACCATTGTGACAAAATTTTCTTTAAAAGAAGAGAATATTGATGTAAAACATTGTGCAGGGGAGAAGAAATTTTCCTAAGAATACTTACTGAAGTCACCTGCAAGAAACACTGCTTGTGCTCCTGGTGCCCACTCTTTGCAGTATATTCCACCATCTGCAAGTTGGTTCACTCCAAAGGTTTTGTAACTTTTGGTAAATTTATCAAGGCCACCTTCACTTTCCTCAATGTTCTTCAGGTGGTTATAAAACAGAGAATACCTTGCAAGGAAAACAGAGAACATTTTTTAGAAAGATTAGCAAGCATCTCTCTTACATTAACTAGTAAAAAACCTAAGGAAAAAAAAATTAAACACACTAGCATGAGATTCACTGCTCTCTACTGTAATAGGAAAAAAAAATCTAATACAAACCATGCAATTTTTCCATGGTTGTTACACAGTCTAAAATTGCCATCTTCGTGTTTGTCAGTGCTTTCTCTACTTTACAGGAACATTTTGCACTTTCATTCTAAAACTACAATTCCTGACTGACAGCCAAGAAATCCCAGTATTACAACACAACAGGAGAACTTCACACTCTGAACAGGCTAGCACTTTTCCTTCCATCTTATTAATATCAGACACAAGCCTCCTAGTGAGAGCTGGATAGGCCTGCCACATCTCTCACAGCCAGTTTTAATAGACAGACAATCTCAGGCCATTGAAAAGTTTGCAGGACAGCATGTCAGCATGGACAAACCCATCTGGTCCTTGCAGAAAAAGGCTCATTAGGCAACCTCTTTACAGAGACAATCAGCAAGACTTTGCAGTCAGTCCCTGATACTGCAACAATTGAGAAAAAATTACAGCTTCAAAAAGTAATTATTTGGACCATACCCTATTTACACCAGTAGGAATTTAAATGCCCTAAACCTCTAGCATAAAACTTTGCCTGTAGCAGCTTAGAGTTTTTTGACATATTTTGCTGTGTTTTCTCCAAGTAAGTTCCTGGAATTGATGGTAACACCAGGGGTACAATATAAACAAGATAGTCAACTCTGACCCCTAAATTATGAGCTACTTTGTACAGAAGCACAGCTAAAAGCTGCAGTTGAGCACTTAATTATTGCTACCTGTACAGTTTTTTTGTTGTTTGTTTTCAGTAAGTCACTCCTGAAGTAAATTAGAAATGTGTTTGTTTTTTCATAAATGGTAAAGAATCTTCTGAAGTGTATAAAAACCAGTGAGAACCCCAGCAAAAGCAAACTCGTTGGCCTTATTACACTTCCTATGGTTTGCAATAGGAAATAGAAACACTAAACCAGCACTATGGAATAGCACCTTGTTGCTGAAAGAAAAAAGTCTGCTTGCAGTGTCAGGACTTAGAACTCTGATTTGTTGCAAAGTTTTGATTTTTTTGGCTCTTAATTAGTTCAAAGCAGAGGATTAAAATGCCTAATTACTAGTTAAGGTAAACAGCATTACCTGTACTAATTTAGAGTACTATGACTACTATTAAGGTTAATCTCCCCGTGAGTTTTTATTATTTTATTATTAAGACTGATGATCATCTTTAAAGGGAGAAAGATTTGAAAATGCCTGCAGGATACACTGTAGCAAATACACTCATAACTATTTTTGCCCATCCACCTGCATTATTCCTTTAAAATTTGCTCATGGGTATAATCCTCAAAAGTGCATTACTAACTACTACTGCTCTGCAAATCAATTTAATTTATGTCCTTGAGGGAAAATATTTTGTCAGATTTCCAACTATAAGTGTATTATATACATATACAAATTCAGTTGATCAACTTACATTTTAAACAGCGGCAATCACAAAGATTTATATAAAGCTTAAATAGAGAAACACAGAGGAAGTCACAAGTACCCTCAGAATTTCAACATATATCATCTGGTAAAATCAATTTACTCTCTTTTTGAAGGGTTCTCCTTGGGGGAAAAAAATAAAACAACCACTATAGCTTAGAAATTTAAGTCATTCCTTAAAATACTGTATGATGCAAGAAGTATAGTTATATGCATATAGATATATGTTTTGTGTATGTGTGTATATATATATATTTAATTGGTTAACGGAAAAATATATAATAAGAAGCATATTTGAAGTGTAATCTGCAAATCCCTGTTCTCTGCCATACAAAAGCTGTTTAAAAATTGATGCCTGTCACATGTATTGCTTCCACCTTGTTCACTAATAGCACACAAGCCTTAAAACCAGAGATAAACACCTGATTAAGACTACATTTTGTGATCTCTTCAACACTGAAAGTTATGTCATGTTCAGCTATGCATATATAGACTTATATGACAGACTCTGAATGCATTTTGTAAGTGAGGATCTCAACATTCTGGACATGGGAACAGTCAACCTCAGCATCTAGAGCTGGAAGTCACAACAAAAGACTGACTTCTGCCTTCATACTTTTCAAGTTCTCAGAGAGTGCAATGTCCATTAAGATTTTGTAATTTGAGTGTTAACGTTGACACTGGTAAGGATTACAAGGTAAACACTGTACCCAACTATGACTTG
The DNA here is from genome assembly GCF_027477595.1 of Haemorhous mexicanus. Taxonomy (NCBI): domain Eukaryota; kingdom Metazoa; phylum Chordata; class Aves; order Passeriformes; family Fringillidae; genus Haemorhous; species Haemorhous mexicanus. The sequence goes on along the minus strand of NC_082342.1, from coordinate 7,818,858 downwards.
AAAAGTACAACCATTATTTTCAGGACAAAATAAACTTAAAATGAGCAACAAAAAGATCCACAGAACTTCTGAACACAGCATCTGAAGTAACCTAAAGAAGTTCCATGTGAAGTCCTTTACTACAGATGCAGCAACACAAATCTGACAAGTGCAAGCAGCAGAAGGGGGGCTGCTTATGGTGTACTCCTGGATCCTGGAATTTTTTAGGCAAAAGAAAGTTTTCAAGTCCCTTATTCATTCATTTAGCCTCTGTTAATAGATCAATGTTTCTTAAAACTGAAATAATGAAATTGTTGTCTTCAGACTTATTGAAAAGATTTCAGTCTTAGTATTAGCCCAAGAACAAAGAGCACACAGACTGAAACAAAGTATTACACTGTTACCAAATGCTTTTACACCAACATTTTTGCCCTCCCCATCACTATTTCAGTGTGAAGCACTGGTAATCGTAAACATCACCTGAAACAGTCACAACAGTCTTTCCTATTGTTACAGTCATAATTTGTAACACAGCATTGCTTTAAATCCCATGCTTTATATGTAGCTTTGATGCCTTACAATAGAAGTGTAGGAATTGGCTGACTTTCCATAGAAGCAGGATTAAAACATCAAACATGAATTACTATAATGGCTATCCAGTAAACAAATATGTTGCCAAAAAATAGCCTTCCAAGTGAGAACAAAGACAATATCACATCAACAACCACTTCGAGAATTGACATGTCGGGTGAGCAGTTACTCCTCACACTTCATCACTGAAACACCCTAAATATTTTGTCTTATGGATACCTATACAACTAAAACTTATGCAGTAGAAGTAAAGAGTTCTCAGTTTAAACTAAACTATACAGCCTTACACCAAAAAACAATGTTCTATTTATTTTGTAACTTTGATATACAAACACCCTGGTTCTGCAGGTCCTATAACCACTGAGGTAATACAACTATTGAACCCATTAAAAAAGTCTCAGGTATGTTAAAATGGTTAGCCTCAATATGAAGTATAAGAAAAATAAAGCTAAGCTTCTCCTTCCTCCCCAAAGAAAACTGCTTTATTGAAATAAGATTTTTGGCAGATTATTTAACAGTCTGATTGTAAGTCAAAGCACTGAGTTAGAGCTCCACATAAAGCTTTCACAACTTTATTCTTCCAAGCAGAAGAGGAACTGGCCACCTCATAAAATAACAGAGAGGCATTGTAGTATTTTAAACTTTTAAATTTAACCAGATTAGCTTTAGTTTCCCAGGCATCACAGGAATCTAAACAGAAACTAATATAACCAAAAAGGCCTTGGCAGTATACAAGATACTCTCATTTAAAGAGGCTGGTGCTGAACGCCAAGATTACTGCAAAACTTCAAGACATTTTTATGCCCATTCTCGTGGTTTTTTACAAAGCTGTTGTTATTGCAGGTTATAGAACAGTCATCTTACTGTAAGACCTATGGCAACAGCACTGAAATTATTTTAGCTGCTCTTCTGCTTATGATGCTGGTTTTAGTAGCTATTCATCTTTCAGATTTTTGTCCACATCAGCTTTTTGGTCATAGTTTATTTCTACAGTATTGGCCAGCATTAATGCTAATTTATTCAAAAGATGAAAGCAAGTAGGAGAGACTTTGATAATGGTATCTGGTATCCATATGGAAAGCCCAATTCAGCAGATACCAAAGGGAACAGGAAATGAAAGAAAATACGAGCGAGGTACTCTCTGTAACAGATCCTCCATTTTCCAGCAAGTACAAACATTTAAATTAATGTCAGTGTCATGGACCATAGTCCATAGTTTTATGAGGTTGCTCACAAATTGCCTCTTTCTAATATTGCTGCAATCACTTTGAAGATGCAGTTACAAAGACTTTCACTGACACCAAAGCCAGTGCAGACTCCCTGCTCAGATTAGTGAGGCCACGATTCTCATCTTTTCCTTTAGTCTGTAGCCAGTTATTCCCTCAATCTCTCATCATTCAACTGGTTAGAAAGCACTGGATTGAAGGAAGACCAAAGTAGGAGAGATAAAGCTCTTCCTAAAGTAAAATTTCTGCAGCCCAGCAAATTAAAGGCACCAGACAGCTCTGAAGTAGAATGATGCAATACAAGCAAATTCCTGCGGGCAGCTTCTTCAATTTCACTTGTCAATAGTGAAAATATACCACAACAAGAGCCTTGGGTTTTACTTCATTCTTTTCTCCACCCTCTGTCATGCACTTTTCATTTGGCTATTCAGAGTATTACACAGAGTAACCACACTTCAGGAAAATAGGAAGATGTGAAGGCACAGTAAATCTAGGGTATGTATGACTATTTGAGAACAACAGATTTACTGCATTTTTAACTTTTACCAATTTTATAGTTGTAGTTGCTTGACTTGCACTTTCTACAAGCAAGTTGTGTCCCATTCAGGAAATTGTTTTTAATATACATTTAAATTGATTAAGGAACATCAACAACATGCAAATCACGCAGCCTTTGAAGTGTTAGAACAATTCTGAGAAAAGCTTTAGAAGTACAAGATAGCCATGGATGATTATAAAGGTCCAGGAGATGACCACTTAATTTTGCTTTTCTGCAGGTTAAAAGTAAAGTTGTTACATGATTCTGAAATCATGATCTTAAGAAGTTTCCCCATAGCTACATCTGAATTCCCCAAATGTTCTAATTGCTCCATCCATGAAATTGTTCGCTACAAAGCAATTTGCCTCTCTCCAACATCAGAAGCAATTTAAAACACACTTTTAGCTGAAAACTAAGGATTCTGCAGGTTGGCCAATGGCATTAAGTTCCTTTCAGGAGTAATAAAATCAATAGTTCCCAAATAAATTGAGGATATAGTTATTCCAATAAGGAACTTACACAGCTAAATCATTTATCTTGTAATTCCTACCAAAAATGTGCTTTTTTTACTAGAAGAGCATCCAGCAGAGAACTCATAAGAGTGAGCAGGAAAGGCAAAAGCTTGAAAAATCACTTTTCCAAATTTTCTCTACTTGGCAGAAAATGAAGAGCTTCCAATTCTCTTTGTTTGTTTCAGGATTTCAGAATCTGAGGTAAAGAATTTATGCATAGAAGACTAATGTAGTTCATATCTCAAACTACATGCAGCATCAAAAATTAAGAAATATTTGCTTAGGATGAATAATACATAATCACTTACTCAGTTGAAAGCCATCAACACACGACAAAGCATCTGATTCAGCATCACCTCCTTGCAAAATAAATTAAAGTACAATGACATGCAAGTCAAGCCCTAACAAAAAGTCTAGTATGTAGAAGCACTACAAAAAATGGGCAGAAAAAGGGAAACTACAGATTTCCTTGACATCCTACCAGCAATTTCTAGCAGAGGTGTAAAGACCTGCAAGCTGTGAGGTCTAATATGGATATAATATCATTTCACAGTATTTTAGCAAGAAGATTATTTGTTGCTGACCAGGAGCCATCTTCCCTGCTTCAACATTTTAGGTAACTTAGTGGCTTTAGCAGCACTTGACAGCTGTAACTTTTTTGCCATCAGCATCAGAATGGACACACAGTTCTCAATTCAGAACCAAATACAGGAGATATTACAAGATGTACCAAATGCAAACTTAATGCAATCAATTACTAACAATTGCTCCACTGGCTTATCTAAACCAATCCCAATCTTAAAAAAATTCCCCTCCCACCCACCTCACCCTGGCCAATATTTAGAGGCTCTTTTATACACACTCCTGTTCATCTCTCACTTCAGTTTATTAGAAACACATGGATGCACCTCACAGGTTAAGTGTAACAAATTACTAGTGTTTAGAAGAACCAAGAGGCATTTTCTTTCCATCAGAAGCCCAGCAAACTACTTAGAGACATCCACTGCAGGAGAAAAGAAGAAAGAGCTGTGCATGTATCAACACTTCCTACAAGAAAGCCACTTACTTTAACCCTCTAATGGAATAAAAGGTATACAGTAGTTTAAAAAAATTAAACAACTAAACCACACGTTCCTCAAGGAACAAAGTAAAAAAAAAACCTAAGAATAATTAAAAACAAAAAAAACCCACAAGCAAACCCCCAAACCTTAAAATACTAAACTGTGTTACAACCTTCTGGAATGGCACAGGTATGTATATTCTGTATCTGCCAAAGCACTCAAGACAGCTTCCCTATCACAAGGACACAGTCTAAATAAGACAGCAATTACAAAATAATGAGAGTTCTACATATTTTTTCTCTGAATGTAAGGAGACAAATTAACCAGCAGCATACTTCATTTATTTAGGTATAGGATTTCTTCATTTCATAGTCATTGTCCCACTATTCCTCTGCTAAGTAGTCTTTATTATGCATAAGTTGTACACTAAAGCCCCTCTTTTAGCTATATTAATTTGCTTCACTGTTGTGATGATATCTGAAGTTGATGGAGTTTCTGGAATTAATGTAACTACAGAGAAACCCCATCACATCTGAGCAGAAAGCTGCAGAAGCACAGAAACAGATTTTCTTGAAATCAGTAGACTGGGGCTGCGTTAGCTCATGTTTCATATTACACAAGAGAAAATAAACTGAAAGGTCAGTTTAACAGTTACAGCATTGCCCTTTTCCAAGGTAATCAGCAGAGCATGTAGCAAAGACGTGAACACAAGCGTGACTGGAACGACAGTGGCTGATAAAGAGGCTCTTGCTGCCAAAAGTAGTGGGACAAGACACTGCTCTCAGTGGCTGTCGAGGAGTGGGGAACACTGCACACCTTACTTCACTAACTCTGATTTATTGCTTTAATTTGAAATTGTGTTCTTGCTAAACATTCAGGTTTCCATATTGCTGAAATACACTAAGAAATGTAACACTGAACATTAATCACATTCACAGATAACCTATAGGAACAGTATACTTATTAATTTGTTTGTAATATGAAGACAACTGAGTCAAAAAATCATTTGGTTTACTAATGCCTTTTATTATAAATTCACAAGTTCTTCTTGCTATTCAGTACTATTCAACTAGAAACCAAAGATTAGATTTTCTCCTCATGCTAAAAGGAGCTTATTGTTCCTCTTCTAAGCATGTATTTATCAGTAGAACATTCAAAACTGTTTCTACTCATCATATAAATAAATGCTTAAAAGCATCTTAATCTAGAAAGAACTCAGATGTTTTATTTCCCAGAATTCATTTTAATGAAGCTGCAAACAACAGCTTATCAATTCCCATTTGATTCCACTGCTAGCTGTTGCTAACACACCCCCTTTGTGTTAACAGAAATCAAGGTCCAGTTTGGGGGAAAGAGTCAGGGATTACTACAGCACTACTACAACACTACAGCACCACTACTCGAATCAAAGTAAAGTTTCTGTACAAGACACTTCAGGGAAATACCAGAATTTTTGTAAAAATAATTTGTAATTCTCTTCTTGACAGTCAAGTGTTATTAACTCTTGCAGGACTTAAGTAACCTGGAAGCACCAGATGGCACCACTTCTAAAGCATTTATTTGTGCAGTGAGAACCAGCTCACACACCTCCTACAGGTTCTAAAACCCTGCACAGTGACAAAATAATAGACTTCAATAACCTTTTAATCCTGTTTTAAAGCTGGTTTGTATATTGTAGGTTTGGGTTTTTTATTAGTTTGCCACAGCAGCAAACATAAGAAGACACGGGTTTCTTTCAAACTTGGATTTCAAGTCTGCTGCATCAGTTTGACTTCCATATTGAAAAGCTGTAAGTAACATGAACTGCAATAAATGAAGCTCAACACAAGCCTAAGGACTTACCTTTCTAAATAAATTCACAAGAAATTCAAGAGGAAGGCTTTATTTGTCTACCAAACAGAAAAAAAACCCTTTTAAATCAAAAGTCAGAACTGCTGATTTATTTGAAATAAAACACCAAATATTCCTCACTACCTTTGCCACTCACCCCACTTTGGCAGAAACACAATGGAGTAAGAATTGTTATTTGAATTCCCTGACAGAAAACTGCCCAGCTGCTCTAGCTACTGCTTCATTGCTCATTTCCACAAGTCATGTTTCACCTCCCTTAAAAATATGCTCCAGAACTTCAAAATAAAGTCATGATATAATGACTTTATATAGATATAACGATCAACAGCTTGTATATTTAAACTATTGGATAGGTCACTATTTGAAAGATATGTTAGAAACTTAAAAATTCTCATCCTTGATAAATACCAAACAAACACAACCTCCCCTCACTACAAGGATTGTTTTTTTGGCAAACTTGAAGCAGATTTAAATGGACAACCATCTTAAAAGACTGTCAAAAAGATGGTTTGAGAAAAGAAAAACTATATCAATATCAGGCTCCTTTACTGCCTTTCCAAACTGTTCTTCCTATAACAATTTTCTTTTCCATAAACCTACAGTATTCCACCTAATTAAATAACCCCCACATTCTATTAGCTTTAGAATGTGCATGTACTCATGCATCATCTAAAAGACATGATTTGTTTTCTTTTGTCCTGCACAAACATATACTCCCAATATACTCCCTCCCGATTGGTATACTCATGCACACAAATATCCTGCCATTGTAGGTTTCTTTCTGGCCTTTAACTGTTTGTCATCATCCACTTTTCATTTACCTCTGTATTTTATTGTAACAAACAAAACTTCACAGAACTCCAGGAGAGAAAAGCCTGCATGAGGTTTTTAACACAGCACCATAGCTAGAAAAACAAGTATTAAACATGGAATGAGAAGGAAGGACTATTGCTTTTATAACTGACCACTATGCCAGCTTTGATCAGCCATCACTGGTTTGAGCAGGGGATTGCTGTCTCTGCAGGCTCAGGAGCTGTAGGGGCTGTTCACACAGACCACACATTCAACTCCCCCAGCACGTCTGCTCTCCTTGCTGGGTTTCCTATAATGCCTGGGAAAAGCAGCCTTTTGAGAAGATCACTTTAAGGGAGGAAAAGTCACCTCTAGTGACTGGGAAATAAGATCTGAGATATTTGGGGAGGGGGGGAGGAATAGCATTATCACACCAGCTCCAGTCTCCTGAGCAGAGGCACCACAGTGGCTTCACAGCACAAACTTTTCTAAATTTAATTCTTAACTGCTTTCACTGCAGACAGGATGAACAAGGGAAGCCAAGCACGCAAACATTTATACAGTGCCAAGTCTTCATAATTTACTAGAAGTATAATTAGAACTTGTATACTTGAGAAATGTCTGTAACTAGTCCCAGGCAATCAAGTCCATTCCCACAGGAGCCAAGCAAGCTAAAAGCAAGTATTGTTGTTAAGGGCTGCCAGGAATAGTTTGTGACATTCATGGCCAAGCATTTTCAAAGTGCAGTCTAAACACTGTTTATTCCAGACTTCAGTTAGAATGAATACTGAGGTAAGAAATACTAGCCCTTAACAAGTTTGTATTAGCCAAAAAAAAAAAAAAAAGCAAACATCAGATTTTTCAAGTTGCTATACTGAAAATTTTAACCTTTATCAAAAACAGGACACTTCAGATTTTACACAGTCTGGCTATTCTTGTGAAACTAAGGTACTGTATCTCTTTGACATAATCTCTAATCTGACTAAAACAGTATGACTTGCTGCATCACCTAAATCTTGTAAGCATGTAACTGCAGAAAAAACACTGCCCAGCAGCTGTTGGATTCACCCCACATAGCCCCTTCCACATAATTTAAGATCCTAAGTACATATGGCATAACTTCCAAGAAACCTTCCTTCTGATGGGATTGCAGCTATACTGGATGTTAGGGAGAGCCTAATAATTTTAGACATCATTTACTTTGCAGCCTCAAAGCATGTGAGTCTTTTCTACAATGTGACTTATGTGTCACAACATTAGAAAGCTTATGATTCAAGTTTTGAATTGATATTACTAAAGAAAATTGCAAACAAAATACAGGGGAGAGTATTAACTAGTACTTCATTACTATGCAACACTCAAATCTCTTAATAACTCAAGGCACATCAAGACAGTAAAGTTTACAGCAGAATTTTAAATATTTAAGGAATCTTGAAGGGAAAAGCTTTTCTTGAATTAGCTCATTATTTACATATGAAATTATTGGGCAAAACAGATAAGCACTTTCAAAGTATGTATTTTGGCAGAGGCACATGCCAGCAAACATGAATGACAATAAACATGATATGGTAACCTTCTACTAAAACAAACAAACTTAGAAACTGAATCTTAAAAACTAAATCAGGTAGCTCTTTCTAGACCAAATTTCAGTGTCAGGCACGCTCCACTTTTCCTTTGAGAATAAATTCCTAGTAGCAACTAGCTGCCAAAGGGTTTTGTGGGGGGTTTTTTATTGCTGGTTGGTTGGGTTTTGGTTTGGTTTTGATGGGAGGGTGATGGGAAAGCAGCAGTTAGTTTCTATTGCATTCATCCCCCTATCTCAGCCTACTTAATTATTGATTTCGATTTTGTTTGTTCTCCCAGAAACAAAAATAAATTTAATAGTAAGTTTAACTTGCATCAAGGACAGCTATTCTAAGACCATTCAGTGAACTTCAAACTTTGCTAAATGCTAGAGTTTCAGAAAATGCTCACTCCTTGCACAGTTGAGAGAGATTCAGAAAGGGAAAAAATAAAGGAAAAAAATAGAAAAAAAAAAAGAAAAAAAAGAAAAAAAAGAACACAAAACTCCACTCCCAAAAAGTCACTCCCATCAAATGTGTGCCCCCCATCAAATCCATTAATAACACACCTTGAACAGAGTTGAGTAGCCAAATAATCCCATTTCATTTACAATTTTGAAGACTGAACAACAAATGCTGCCACAATTTTTTGTTTGCACTTTTAATCTCCTTTTTTTTTTGAGCTGTATGATCCCATGCCATCAGCTCCACACAAATTTACAAGATCCTCTACTCCCTCAACCCTGAGGTCACCTGTAAGTGTTCATGAGTTCTCCTGAAGAGTTTCAATAGTATGCAGCATATTCCAATTGAATATAAAATATATGTTATAACAATGACAGATTCAAACAGATTTTGTTTCACAAGTACTTTTATTCTGGATGTTTATAACACAGATACATCAGACATCACAGGTACAATAAAATAAAAACAAAACAAAAATAAACTTGTTCTAGATTATTACCAAGTAAAAAGGTATTTGACAATCAAATTTCTATCTTTGTAAAACATATTTCTTTCTTTTGTAATTAATGCTCTGGACGGAACTCCCTCCACTACCTTGTAAAGTAACACAACTGCTATATATTTTTTCAAAACAGAGATTTGTGTTATCAGCCTCAGAATCCCAAACTTCTCAAAGACCATGAAGTGCTGTTTGCACACCCATGATATTTACTCCAGATTGCTCCCTGTGTAAAAAGAACACAAAGGCATACAAAGAAATGGCTCTCATGGCAGGTAAAAGCAGGAAAGGTAATTAGTGTAAGCAGCACGGAAGTTGTGATGTAAGTATTTTTTAAGATCTGAAAACACACAGTCGGTATATTTCACCCTTTCATAATACTTGAATTCAAGATACCTTTGCAATAATTACAAGGGCTGTGCAGTGTCAGTAATGTATGATGATATGATTTTTGTTTGGCTGCATTTTGGTAGGGTACAACATTTCCCATAATATACAGCATTCCCTGGAGTACTGACACAATCATATCCAATACGAATTGCATCATGAATAATGCAGAAGCTATTTCTTTAAGATTTGACAGTTATCTGTATTTCCAAAAATTTAACAAAAAGCACTTACGCAGTTCCATCTACTAATGAAATTTTCTTAGAGATATTTAACCAGGATATCAGAACACAAAAAATTAGTCAAGACTCATACTGAAATACAGCATTATTTCACCTGAAGGTTGATAACCATCTTGCTCATGTAGACACATGATACAATGATGCAATTATTTAAACTCCCTGCATTCGGCCATCTCCCTTGTCAGCTATCACAGCAGAGCACAAAGGAACAAGCAGGCAGAAGCAATAATCCACCACAAAAGTTATTGAGATTTCATGTGATCTGCAATTACCATGTCACTGCAATAACCATCGTGAAAAGCAACACTACAGGTTGCAATTACAACCTGTTTGCTCCAGTTATCTTATGACCACCCTAACAATTATTTAAAAACCCTGCCCAGACAACTCCCACACCATATACTTTCTCTTCATAGCTGGAAAACAGAACACAGCAGAGTCTGGACACTTTCTGAAAGAGATGTAACCCAAGCTTTCATGACAACCTTTAGAGCTTGTCTGCAAATTTGCATTTCCTATTTTCTTTTGCTTTTGCTCCCAAGTTTGCCTTGGCTATATTATGAATGGTTGAAACAGCAAAGTATATTAGAATGTTATGGTAGTATGTGGAACAGTATCCTAATATTTTATCTTCATCATGTTACCACCTATTCAGGCTTCCAAGGCAATATGAGTTTTGAAACACTAAACTTGTAATCTGACATCCTACACTGCAGCTGTAACACACTAGCTTGTTTCCTGGGGATATATACAATTCAAATACTGTTTAACAAATAGCTCTGTCATTTAATTAAGGTCATACATGTAATCTGTATTTGACAAGATCCATCACTGTAAAACCTCCCCATTTTACTCCACATCACAAAGGAACCTTTCCTGAGTCCATCTGTCAAGACCACAATTTTCTCTGTGCGTCAATTTCCTCATGGTTTCTTTCATAATTCACAAGTGGATCATTTGATGAAAGAGTATCAATAGAAACAGCAGGAAAAAAGAAAATCTTAAGCCAAAGCTTTTAGCCTAAGAAATTATGCATTCACTGCCAAAGCACATGCACAACAGAACCGCCAATCTCTACTGTTTTCTAGATGCCTCTTTGCATCTTACAGGCTATTGGATTTTTACTAGGTAAAAGCTCATATCCCACTGAATTTTGAGGTTTTTTACAATGCCTCTTGTACTCTAAATGGGAAAGTAAACCACAGCAGGAACACCACCTTGATGAAGCACAGCAAGACCCAGAGAACTCTCAACCAGCACTTTTCAGCTTCTTCCTATCTTCTCCAACAGAGCTGTTCATGCAACCTCAGTCATGGTCAGCCTACTCTGTACAAAGTTTTAGAAAGCCAGAAAAGTAATTTACAAGCTGCAAAGGATGGATACTTTACATTGACATTTGAGAATCAAAAACTTCAGCAAAATAGATTCAGAAAGCTAATCTACTGCAGATAGATATAAGAAAAAAAAAAAAAACAAAAACCAACAAAACCTTCTTTTTAAAATAAAAGTACCCATACGTCTGAAAAATTTTATGGGAATACACCACTGCAAAGTATGAAACATTTTAAAAAACAGCCACAAATTACTGCTTATGCCTACTTTTCTGTTAGTTCCCTTGCCACAAGAAATATGGTGCTGGAAAAAAAAAAAAACAAAAAACACCTTATCCTTATTCTATTCATCACTTATGCTTTTGCATGATCAGAAGCATCAAAGCTAGGGTTTGGAGCCATCAGATCAAAATTATGTTTCTCTGTGCTAGGAAGAAGCAAGTGTCAGCTTCCAAACTCTCCAAAAAGGTGGTAAAAAAGTTCATTTAGAAATGTTAAGGTTTTATACTATTCTTTCTCTGATACAGATCTGCTTTACGCTGCTCTAAGTAGCAACACCCACTGAAAATACCAGGAGTAATGTTAACAAAAACCAAACAAACAAACAAAAAAATATCCTTCAATACCAAAACACAGCACAATCTGCTTCTGGTCTTTATTCTCCTGCAAATTTTTCTCAACTAGTCCTCATCACTATAGCAATTCATGGAAAACCAAAGGATAAAACATATGCATGTTCAACTCAACAATACCTAAGCACTGTCTGTATTTAACAACATTGTAACAGACATGACTGTAAGCAGCATGTTCTCTGACACCTATCATGGAGTAATATTGATAGAATGAATGCCAGAAAAGGTTCCAGAGGCTAAAAGCCTTCTCCCTTCTGACAAATCCCTGAATTTCTTACAGTTCCTGGCAGGCAATCCACACTGCCTAGGAAAGAGAACCAAGATAAACTTCAGAAACAGAATAAGAGAATAGCACACATACAAAAAAATATTGACACACTTAGCACATCTGTTCTTTTGAACAAGCAAAGATTGGACAGACAAACCTTAGTTTTGAAAAAAAAGTCAAAAAATAAATACAAAAACCACCACAGTTTACAACTATCACATTGCTTTCCTTCACACAGACTAAACATGGCTTGTATTAGACAAATGTCATGAAGCATTTAATAAAAACCTATCTGTGGAGAAATCTCAGTGGCATTTTTACAGTTATTTAAACAAGCAATTACATACAGAGGCTGCTGACAAGAGTCAACAATACCCAGAGCAGCCTTTGAAACTGATAACCCACAGTAATCAGTGGAGTCAAATATCTGAAGTTCAATCTGTTACCTCTTGGTAAAGTCCACAAGTTGCACAAACATGGTGTCAGACCTCCTACTTCAGTGTAGTCAGCCCCAGCACCATCTAAAGGAATTATGCAAGTGCACCCAGGAGCTGTCTCTGACCCTTCCAACAGTGAAAACTGTTACTCTAAAACCAGGTTTACATGAGAAATGCTTGCCAATGTATTAGCAAACACTAGTGGTGAGCTATGTCCTTCTGGCTGCAAAAGTCCTCAGTGGGTATGCCATTAGATGAAGGCATTCATCGTTCAGTTTTAAACAGGGCTGGACTGGACACCAGCAATAATTTGTACTGTGAAAAGCATGCTCTTACACCATAAACTGTGTCAGTGTTGTACACTATATTGGCAATGCCTTTTTGTGGACATTTTCTACTTTCTCTGGACTTCCTACTTCAGTAACTCCCTCTTTTGGTTTCCCTGTCAAGGAGTGCAATTATTATCCAACCTCCATGCCAGAACTCACTACCTGTTTTTGAGGAAACACTTTAAATTGAAAACAGTAATGACAGGTACTGTGTTTGCAGCGAACTGTTCTGATCTCCACCGAATAAGGACAAACAAGCTGTTCTGTGAGATAGCTGGAGAAGAATCAGATTTGGCATTTCCTGCATCTGTAAGGTTTGAGAGCTGTTTCTGTCAGAAATCATTATGGTCAAAGTGGTCTACAATGACACTTAATGGATATAATTGCCACTTACAGCTACCTCCATTTTAAGCTGGAAATCACTCAAGTCAACCTTGACTGCTGCTGAAAGCTTAGTCTGATGTCTACTTTGATGGCAATATGTTATTTATGGTATTAGGAAAGGTCATGCCTTACTTCTTGTTCTGCAACTCAAAGGCCCCCATCTCAGATGAAGTATTTGCTTCTGCTGTAGAAGAAAGTCAGTTTATGTCCTTGTTTATACTACTTACTGCTAAGCAAAAAGCCAAATTGCTTGGCCAAAACAGAGAATGCCCGATAGTCACACTCAAAGACATCGTTTGTTATCTTGTAATACTCAGGCCATAACTTCATGGTCCAGAAGAGATCCTATTCACAATGCAAAGACACTTTAATCCAGTCATTGTTACTGAGCAGTAACAACATTCCTGCTTTACTGGCTGCACTAAAATAGTTGACATCCAAGCCCTATTTCAATCCAAATTTACTAAAATTTCAAGTGAGAAGGATCATTAGTTGAATTTACCCACCTAATCTTGATAGTAAAGCTTTTCCTGTCCTTCCCAAATTCACAAGCTGTAGCTGAAATCCACACATCTCCAAACACAAGCTGAGTGTATTAATTTTACTCATTTGGAACCCACAGACACTTTCTACCAATTAAAAGGTGTAAAGGACTAAGTTAACTTCTGTACTATGAACACCTTTTCATCCTATTATCAGTTCATGGAAAAAGCAGGAGATTGCTTTCCTCAGAAGAAAAAGCCTTATTTTGAACAACCAGATTTATAGACTGTCTTTCATTGTCATTTAGGAACCTTATATTTTTACTATCCAGTGGAAAAAGTTAACAGAATTGGTTTAAGTTTAAGCAATAGATCCATGAAATCTGTTGAAACCCACTGCACAGGGAGCCTTGCAGAAAAGGAACTGATGACATGTGCTCTGTTTGGAGCTGTTCTTAAAGCTTGAGTAGTTTGAAAGTTCACCTGAGTAGCAGTCACTGCCTGAACGTGAACATTCAGGACAAAGTGAATTTTAAACTAGCTTATGCGCAATCTTCAGTCCTAAAACATGCTCACACCTATCTCTGGAACAAAATACCTCCAAGTCAGAGGAAAACCAGCTCATGCTGTAAATCAGCATTCACTGCATGGCAAATTTTGAGGATAAAGGGGTGGAATTTATATGCAAGTAGCCAACCTAAACATGCCCACATAGTATCAGTACATGGCAATATCAAGTCTGGCAGCAAACTTCTCTAACCTCCCCCAGGTCTTGCCTCCTGCAAACTTCAGCTTTTCAATCATCCTCTACCACAGCCACAGGAAAACTACATACATTTCATACATTACTTGGTTAGACACTGACATTATGACCCAAAAAGAGTAAAAAAAGGAAAAACCATGCCAGTTATTAAGGGTTTGAATTTTTGAGGAAAGTTCTCCATTCACCTACATACACATCAACTGTGGCATCTAAAACTGAGGGCACAGGAGGGATATGAAGAGACAGTCTTCAGCTTTGAAGTGTTTTTAAGTACATGAATTTACAGTGTTCAAGTGAAGTAGCAAATAATCTGATTTATGAACTCATACTCTTATTTATTTTAGGACAAGTAACAAACAGAAAAAGCTCTTCTACCCAAAATTTTTGATGAAACAAAGAAAATGCAAAGAAGTTTGGCAAATCTCTCTAAATGCTAACACTTCTTATTTATAAATTTTTGTCTGAAAGAACTAATCACTGTAATCACATTCAAATTACACTGCAATAGCAAGCAGATTTTTAATAGTAATCTGCTATTTAAAGAAGAAACTGTTACAAGCCTGATTTTTTTCCCTTAAATACTTTCCATTTGTTGTAAATAGGATTAAAACAAAGCAGCAATATTTTGAAAAAACCTTTCGGATGTTTATAAAATCAGGCATTAAGGAACTCTTAGTAGAAATTTTGTAACAAATAAGCCACATATTAAGTCATGAATTCTATAGCCCATAGCTAAACTTGCCAATGAACTCTAGAGTCTGAAATAACACACAGACCAGCTAAAACTCCTCAAAAAAAGCAGTGTCTATATAAACTTATGCATTACACATATAAAGTGCAATTAATAAAGATATTTTTACTGTCTTTAGTGAAAGTACATAAAAGGCTGTACAGCAAACAAAAGAAAAACTAACATTCACACTCAAAATAAGCTTTACATCACTAAAAGCTAAGCTACAACTACCTTGAATTTTGCACAGACTAAACATATCTTTTGGGATCCAATTCCTCCCCATTTTTAGCAGTGGAGGTTTGTGTTTGGAGGTTACATGGGGAGCCAGGGCAGGGAGGAAAGAGTTAAAACACAGACCTTTCTGATACTCTTACCAGTACCAAGCTCCTGCCTCAACTGACCTTTTTAATCCCTTTATCACTTTAGACTTTCCCCCTCACTGCCTGACAAAGCAGGCAGCAACACCTCCTTGCATTTTCTTTCTCCAAGAAGGGGAAAAGCTGCTTAGACAATGGACACAGACCCAAGTGTGTAACCCAAATGCTACGCTTTGCTGCAGCCTCTCTCCCACCACTTTGGGGCTTGCCAATGAGGAGATTATTTTTCTACTCATGCTACTGCTGTGCAGTAAGCCAAAAGCACCTGTTGTAGCTCAAAACAATTGATAACCAGCACCAAGAAAGTAGCCAATAGCTGAAGAAAAACAGAAGCACAAAGAGCACCCAAAGTAAAAAGAACATGAGCAAATTGGTACAGTTATTTAAACCTCATAAAGGCTGGACCAAAGGAAGAAGATAGTACAGCCACCACATTATTTGCAAGATGAAAGATTTAATGATATCCTGACAGTGACTTTTTTTTTTTTTAGGATGTATTTTTCTAAATAACCTTCTCTTTAAGTGACAATAAAAAAAAAAACATACAGTCTTGCCCTACTGAAAGGGAAATGAAAAACCTTTTCCTTTTCCAACAGACTATGTTTAACTGGGAAAAAACCTCACACACATGTTCAGAGAGGCCATGCCATTGGCAGAACTAGACATGTACTTCCCAGAAGTGAAATATTTTATTAAAAACAATATCCATTTATTAATCTTGAAAGATATGATGATCCATGAGCTTTCCAAAGATTAACTTAAAGCTTGGGAGTTCACATCAACTGAAGAGACAGTATTTGGTTGTTCAGACAGTAGATTTAAATTACTTGGCTCATTCAGCGTGCAGAAGCTTTACCTTGCCCTCCACTGCCTTAACATTCTCAAAAGAAGCTGTAGTCTAAACAGCCCCTGAAGTTGTAAAGCTTGTCTTTTTTCAGCTCTGCTCCTTCCTTCCCTACCAAGGAGGGATTTTAACTCATTCCTTCTGTATTTCTCTTAGGGATGTCTAAGGTTTTCAGGGAGGGAGGACAACTGCAGAAGGGTGGGACACAGGAGATAACACAAGATGACAAGTACCATCAAAATACAGGCTGAGAAAGGATTTGAGAACTAACACAAAGTATTTATTTGCCTTAAGTCTTACACTGATGTACCAAGTATAAGATTGTTCTCTAATTTCTAGTTCTCAAAAAGGTATATTTTAGTTTTAAGTTCTGGAGAACCCCTGTACCAGCTCCCGTCTCAAACCATCACATCTGCTGTGTCACAAATGCTTCTATGGAGTCAGCACTACTGTTTGTGTAACAATATAAACCTATTGTGCAAGTATTTACATGCTGCCCAAATTTCCTCAAAAAAGCTGGCAACCAAAGCAGTATTCCAAACTCCATATTTCTATAAAGCTTCAATAATTTCCTAAAGGAATAGCATTTTCAATGAAGAAGTGTTTATTTGAGTCAAATTAAACCTTGCTGAAAGTGATCAAAGAGTCATAATTTGCTATGATGGAAATGGAATTCTTTTTCTTAGACTGGAAAGCATCCATGACCTCACAGTTTACCAATCCCTTTCATACCAGGAACATTTATACTGGGGATATAGCCTACAATAGGTAGGTATCAAACAATTATACCTATATACCTATTAATCTGTTAACTATTAGTAGGTGTCAAATAACAATGATAACTTGGTTAACTTGCTTAAGCCTGACACATAAGACAGACTTTATGAAGCTCTTTTTTTTTCTTTTTTTTTTTTTTTTTTTTTTTGCTGGGATAGCAGGTACAGTACAATCAGGATGCCCCCTAAAGCCTAAAGCTGCTAAAATGAGCTGCTGACTCTTATGTTCATGCAGTGAATACATTCTAGATGGGCAATTTCCAAACAGTTGTGGTAGTGCAGCATGCTTTCATTTACAACACACAGTAACTCAGCATGATTTTAATAAGAGTCTTTCAGACAATTCCCCCTGGCCCTCCTGCCTTTCATCTCAATCATCTTATCAAATGCTTACACAACCAAAAACTTGGATCTGATGATGACAATGCATTCACATGTGACTATTGGGAATGCCTGGAGGTACATAAATATAGCCTGCCTCTCAGGGACACATTAGGAAAAAGAGTGCCCTCAAGCCAGAAGTCTGACCCACACACAGCTGGCACAGTTTAGCCACTATCTAATATACTGCTTTGTCAAAAAAAAAGTCCCCAAACTAACTGTCATAAACTCCCTACCTATTAACTACACCTATGATCAGCACTAAGTTTATTTTTCACTTGTCCCAAGGCAATGTCTCCTAAAGAACCTTCTCAAGCAGCTCCCTCTTAAAGAGTAGGATGAGAGCAAATGAAGATCACACTGTAACCACTGCCCAGAAATAGAGGAGTAATTATCTTACAATCACACAAATTAGCAAGCACCCTTCAAGATCCATGTAGCTTCTTTACATATGCCAACTTACCCACACTTCTTGAAGCTTTTCTTGACTGAAAAGTTACGGTTTGGTTTTGAGTGGAAGAAATTAAAGAAATACTAATAAACTTGAAGCCCATACTCTCCTAATGCAATACTTCAGCAGAATTCCTCCACATTTCTATACCTACCATAAAAGAAAGGATCCTTATTTTGGCATATTGTACCTGAATCACTTTTAAGTGACAGAATCCAGATCTCAACCTCCCTTCAGAGACTGTGAAACACAAATACACTCAACGAACACAACACCAGTTCAGGCAACAAGAGCTGAAACTCATATTTTCTATTCCATGAATTATGGAAACTAACACATCTCAGTTAATTTTGTCTGACTGAGCATTACTCCTTTTGTACATCTAGGCTACATCTTTCTGAATCTGGCATAACCTTTTAGCAGTGGCATTCCTTCTCTGGAGAATGTAGGCCCACCGTTACCAGAACTTCATGATCCACTTTGAAAACATTTTCCCTCTCCATCACTAAGCACAAGGGCAGACATGCTAAGCACTGACAGAGTCAAAGCAACACACCAGGACAGCAAGGATGCAAAAGAAGCAAAGTATCCTATACCTGAACAACAGCTTCAAAGAGAAAAGGAGGATGTCTAACAGAAAGCATTTGAGCTACCTCTACCTGCAGGAAATACCAGTCAATGGAATCACAGCTGAATGACTAAAACTGTCAGTAAGGGTTTTTTGTTAAGAATACCAAGAGAATAAAAGTTTAGCCTTAGAATTTCCTGGATTCATGGAAAATCTTTTTAAACATGTTCTCATAATAGAACTAATTGAACTGGGTCCTTTGGCAGGTCTTCAGACATGTATTTTACCAAGAGCCTATACTAAACTTTAATTTCAAATAATGCCCAGATAATATTCACTAATTAGGTGCTTCCAAGAGCAGCATCTTGGAGGCGTATTCTTTGTAGAATCAACAGGACTCATGTCTAACAACTGGCCTTCAGCTTCTTAACATGAGGTGCTGTAAGAAAATCAAACTGCCAGATACTCGGGGAAGAGGCAGCCGTATTCTAGGTAGACACTTTTTTTTTGCTGAATATTCTTTTTCCAAAGAAAACTTATGTTTTTAACATTTTAAATACAAAGACCTGATCTTGTTGCACTAGACGCTTTGCCTGAAGACATAATTTTCTTTTTAACCTGATGAATAACTGTATGAAACAAAGTTTCAGAAAGTACAAAGCAAATGGAGCCTGAGTGAGAGGTTTTAGATCTCTGACATTGAACAAGCCAAAAGGAGCTATCTTTTGTGGAAGGCAGAAAATGAAGGAACAGCTAGTATTATATACTGGGAGTAAATAAAAGGTAACAGGAAGCCTGAAAGAGAAGTGTCTACACATAAATATGGAAATTGAACAGGGGAAGAAAAGTATCTTCATGAGACAGGACGTCAGTTTAAGACAGTCCTCCATAAAAATGCCTTCTTTACATCTTTGAAGTAGTGAAGAAACATGCATAAATACCTGAATTTAAAGTATGCAACAAGACAAAGCTTTTCCTCACTATTACAGTGAAACAGTAATCAGATTCCTGGTCACATAATAAGTTATTCAAGAATTCCAGGCAAATTGTCAGAGTCGATCCAACATGCTCAGATAAGCTAACACTGCATAACAGAGCTGAGGGGGCCTCAATTTTTTTAGAGAACACCAAGTTTTAATTTTAATACAGAGGCAACTGGTCTGCTAACAAAATGCAATACCTATATATTTCCCTGCCTTTTTATAAATCTGGTAGCTATTAACACAATTCCAACCTGAATCTTTTGCTGAGGGCTACACCAGACACACATATGCTAGATGTACATTGGCCCAGGTAAGTACTTCCTCAGACACTTAAAAATTAAGGTCATCAGTGAGATAGTCAACTATGCTTGTCATGGTTAGCAATCCAAATGCACATGAGCTAGAGACTACAAAAATACAGAAGGATATATTCCATTAAATTGGCAGAGTTCTAGAATCAACTGAAGTCTACTCAACTTATGGGATGCCACTAAAACCAACAAAAATGCAGCCATATATGACATGTTTTTTCATGAATATTTAGTTCTGCCCACCCAATACAACAGTCTGTATGAGACAAAATGGAAAAGGAAAATCCAGTTTTCCTCATGATATGTAATAGTTGTATTTATTCTGTGACAGATCATACTCCAGTCCTTCTCCCCTTTCCATCTTCATCTAAAAATAGGATTCTAGCTTAGTCACCCTTCAACTGCCATTCCCAAACTTGTTAGACCCCAACAGCTGCCTTCCTACTCAGTCCTATCACATGCACTTGACACCTCTTACTTTTCAATACCTCAGTCAGGTAGCCCCCACTGTTCCTCTTCAAAAACAATTAAAAAAGAACCAGAAAGCAGCATTAAACTGACATTTACTAGATACAAAATGGGAGATAAAGGAAGAATGGTGAGTATTTCCCATTTGTAAGAATGGGGGGACCCCAGAACACTATGAGAAAGCTATGAGCCAAGTGACAGGACATCTTGGTAACTGATACTGCTACAAAAGCCACTGAGTACATGCTCCCAGCTCGACCAGAACAGAAGGTATGGAACTCCTCCCTCCCATTCATATAGCCAAGCACCTTCAGCAGCATTTTATCTAGCTCAACAAACTAATATTTTTTGAAGACAAATCAAAAGCTATGCATTGGTATCAGTTTTCTTATTTATTCTATAAACTGAACTATTCAAAAAAAGCTTTCAGCAATGGCTATGTAATCAGTAGGTTATAGAGGCAGCTGCATGGTCTGGTAAAATATAATAAGCCATGCACATTGCTATAGCAGAAAATTCTAACAGGCAGCAGTTTCTAACCCTAGTTTCTAATTCCATAAAATGCAATTACACCACAGGCATTAATGGTTTTAATTGAACCAATTATGCTCTAAGAGGTAAAAGACTAAAAATACATCCTAAATTACACCAAGTCTTTAGTCTAAATAACGCTTGAGACTTAACAAAATACTTGTGGGCAAACATATCACAGATGGTCAAACAATGTAGCACAGCAATACCCTACACAAACACTATCACTTGGGGATTTTTTTTTTTTTGTTTGCTTTTTTTAAGCAAATTCTTATTTAGAGATGCGAATAATGTATCTTTTGGTCAAGGTTGAGCAGTTCACTATACAGACACTAATTTCTCTTCATCCCAAAGAAGATACTCCTTCCTTGACTCAGGATCAGATTCAGGCATTCATCAAAAGAAAAAAATGAAAATTGCAGATTTCTATTTTTCCCATGAATACCATTTGCAACATGCCCAGGAATGAAAAAGTATTGAAAAGGGAATGTGACCAGAAGTCTTTCTTCCTAGTCACTCATTTAACTATGTCAGTCCATCCTCCATGCTTAGGGCATTACAAGGTCCTGCCATCACATTTTAGGCATTACCTCCCTAGAGAAACCCTTTGTTCCTATCAAAGCACTCATTCAGCATTTCTCGAGGCTTTATGAAAGAGAGGAAAAACAGTCATTTGTCAAAAGCACAAAGTTACACTTTGCAAGAGGTTAAAGGAGACTGTCCTTGAAAGCAAGAGGAACATTTTCAGAACTTGAGGCAACATCATGATTCATTTCATCATGGATCTGGCAATTCTCAAGGTGAATCAGGATAATCATATTACACTGAAGAATCCAGTCTAATGTGACTAAAGCCTGTCTGTCCTTCAGCAAACCACTCCCTCCAAATGAAACGAAAAACAAAAGAATGCATAAAGATCACAGTATTAGCTACACCACTGTGCATACCTGGTCACCATCCTGTGGGTGAAGGAGCACAGCACAGGGCAGGAGAGGCAGGTGTGATCCCCAGCAAGAGAGGCTGGCACTTGCTCAAGGCATAGATGAGCAGGAACACACTACAGCCTCTACAGAAGACAACTTTTTGTTTTCTGGTCTGCCTGCCTATGGCACACAGGTAAGGGCTGAGAGGTGGGTTTCCTCAGAACAGATGTGCAAAAGCTAACTTGAGAAGGAATAGGCTGCTCATATCCACTCAGTTTTTAGCTGTCTACATGTACAGGTAGCTGAGAGTACATAAAGAAAATAATGAGGTAGGCTGCACTCCAAGGGAAACAGGGAAAGCAGACCAGAAGCAACAAGGTGGCATCAAGTATTAAAAAAGAAAAAATTTCCACAATTTGGGTAGCCAAACACAGGGAGAGGCTGCCAAGGAGGCTGAGGAAATACACTCTCAGAGACCCAATCCAACAGCAGAAATGGTCGGTCTTTGAGTGTGAGAATAACCAAGTCACCTGTGCAGCCTCTGACAGTCATGGATACATAGTTACAAAGTTCTCTACTAACAATCACCTGGCCATGCTAATACCCTGCCACAGATAAGGGAGCAGATAGACTGAAGCCCAAAGGGCAACTCAGCAACTTGCTGATGTCACTGGCAAGATTAAACCCCAAGTCTTTTATTTCTCATCACTTCTACAGATGAACTTTTACTGAGCCTCACAAAGGGAGGACTGTTTCACATCTTACTGAACAAGGCATAATCTAAGGATGTCCACCAACAAATGTTTAAAAGCTTTGTTTCTCAAGCATCCTTAATCCTCTGTCAAAAGCCCCAATTTTTATCTTTAGACAATACACATTATGATAACTATAAGCTGTAAAATTTCATGACTCCATGATGATTTGGTTTAGTATTAAGTAAGGTCAATATCATTGCAAACTCTAAGAAGAGATTCAGACTACTACAGGAAATGCATCCGTGTGTATTGTATTTGATAAAGTCTCTTTCAGTTCTATTTTTTCCCAAAGCTTCCTAATCCAAGTAAGTAAAATACTTCTAGTGCTACAGGCTGCCAGGCATCAAATCTGCCTGCCATTCCCTTTATCAGGAAAAAACTCGACCATCTGAACTGAGAGACTACATGTACTTTTTCTGTCTAAACTATTCAAGTGCCAAAATAAAAATGTCAGTGGGCAGAGGTATCCAGAGCAAAGTTAGAGAAAATCAGTCAACAGTAACAGAAAGAATAATGAACAGATTGTCACTGGCTCAGCAGTTGAGTAGCAATCATTTCTACCCAGTTTTCCTACTCTACAAAACTAAATTAATTGCTAATTTAGTCCTTCTGTCCTACCTATGATGAGGCCATGGCAAGCAGCTGACAAACAATCAACTCTTAACACACAGGTTTGCTTAACAGCACATATTCCTGGCAGCTTCATCACAGCCTTTTCTTGCACCACCATGGTGTAAAAAACCAGATCCACTGAGTTATTTAACAAGTCCCATACCACAGCCACGGGTCATACAACCACCAGCTAACTGCATCAGGATCCTTCAGCCTGGAACAAAGATCACATAGTTCCACACTGCTAAGGATTTCTGACACAGTGCACACAGTTGTGCAGGGCTGTTCACCACCTCCCTCAGCAAAGGAACTGGGCATAAAGTAAGCAAATCCCATATACTGGAGACCCTAAAGAACTAGCTCTTCACATACAGCAATTAGGCTGCAAAACTCCTTTCTCCTGGGCACTCTTGACAAAACACGCCCAAAGTCATTAAATACAGACAGAATCACAATTCATAGAAACCACAACGAGCATTGCATGCACACACTAACTGGCATTTCCCTGTGCTTACAACTTCTCCCTGGCACTCTCCACCATCCACAGGACGTGCTGCTTCCTTGGGCTTAGAATAAATCATCCTGTTTATCACAGATTGCCACAAAAGTTTTCCTTTATTCTTTTAAACTAATTACCAGGATACATGCTTCCACAGTAATTCTACAGCAAGTGACAAGCAAGGAGGTTCAGGAGCCAGAAAGTGACAAGATAGAGACAGGACCATCTGAAGTTCTATGCTCCAGATGCACAAACCTGAGAAGGACAGAAAAGTTTTGCAAACTCAATGTACTAAGTACAGTCACACTATCCTCAGAAATACAAACACCACTATTCACAATATGACTGTTTTGACGGCAGGCACATTCAGGGAGCCCAAATGTTTTTATGAATACTTTTATTAAGAGACAGATCTGCCCATTTATTATTTCTTAATAATTCCTACACCCTGGCTCCCCACTGAAAAAATTAGGTGTGTTACATGTATGGTCTGTAGCTTGTCAGGAACCACTGTATAAAACTCTCAGTTGTTCTGCCATTAAGAGATTAGTTTGAGAAAATGCTCTGCAAGCCAACCTAATAGTTTACTCAATCCTTAATCCTATTTTACAAGATCCAGACTTACCACTATTCAATACCAGAACCCAACAGACACCTGGTAATGTTAAACCATGTAGAATATAGGAACAGAAAAAAAAAAAAAAAAAAAGCCAAAGACTGAAAAATAAAAAAAAAATATTCCTTCTTACATTCCTCACACAGAGACTTTTTCAGACTTTTGGGACACAGGGCATTAGTCAGTACTACAATTATTTTGATTGCCAGAGGACCACTAGTGAAATACAACATAAATATGCAACATAAAAGCTCCCAATGACTGTGTTCAATCGGTGGGTGAAGTTTCAGCAGCTTTTCCAGGCCAGCAGCCTGGCTCTGCAGGATGCAGGCCTCCTCTTACCCGGGCTGCTACCAGCAAGCTCTCACCCAGGCAGGCCCTGGACAGAGGGTTGGTGTCACAGTTCCCACCGAGAGGCACAAAAAAAGGGATGCTCAGACCAGCAACCTGGCACCAACCTAATGCACACTCTGCTACTTCATGCAATGCAGGTCTGCCGAACAGCTGAGCTGGCGGTTCAGGGACACCTCAAAACATGCGCCTGCAGGAAAATTCTCTGGAAAGATGAGATTCAGGAGGAGTTTATTACAGATTATTGCACCTAAACGCTTTTGTTAGTGATAGTAGCTCACTGCATCAGCCTCACATCCTGACTGCATCCAGCTCTGGAATCCCCAACACAGGAAGGGCACTGACTTTTTGGAATGAGTCCAGAGGAGGCCACCAAGCTGATAAAGCATTTCTCCCATGAGAAAAGGCTGAGAGAACTGGGATTGTGCAGCCAGCGAAAGAAAAGGCTTAGGGGTGACCTAATGACAGCCTTACAGCACCTGAAGGGAGCTTACAGGAAAGATGGAGCTAGACTATTTACACGTAGTGACAGATCAAGGGAAGACAGGTTCATGCTCGGAGTAGGTTCAGATTAGATATTAGGAAAAACTTCTTTATTGTAAGGGTGGTGAGGCACTGGAACAGGTTAGCCAGTGAAGTTGTGGTTGTCCCATCTCTGGAAGAGTTCAAACCCAGGCTGGATGCAGCTCTAAGCAACCGGAACAAGTGGAGGCTGACCCTGCCCACGGCAGGACAGCTGGAACCAGATGATCTTCAAGGTCCCTTCCAACCCCAACCCTTCTGTGCTTCCGTGACTCTCGCAAGCTATCCCCGGCTGCGCCCCACGGGCCCGGCTGGCCCGGCCGCCGCCCCCCCCCACCCCCGGCCGCTCTCCGGAGGGCCCGCGGGCGCAGCGCTGGCGCCCGGGGAGTGCCGGGTCCGAACGGGACGGCCCGGCCCCGGCAGGCCGGCGGGGATGTCCGCGGGCCAGGCCTCCCTACAGCGCCCCAGCCCTGGAGGCCTCGCCGAGCCCCGGCCGCGGCTCCGCCCGCGGTGGCGGTGCCTCCGCCGGAAGGGAAGCGGAGCCGCCCCGGCCGAGGGGAGGGGAGAGCGGCGCGGGGGAGGGGACACCGCCGGGCCCGGCGCCCCCGGAGGCGGGCGGGCGGCTGCTCCGCGCTCCCCTCCTCGCGGCAGTACCTGCGCTGGAAGTCGGTCCGGAAGGGCTCCAGGTAAGGGTCCCGCTCCAGCAGCTGCTTCAGCCTCGGCGGCTCCGTGCTGGCGGCGGCCATTTCGCCGCCGCGGGCTCCCCGTGATCCGCGGCGCCGCTAAATACAGCCGGGGAGGGGGCCGGGCGGGCGGCCGGGCGCCCCTGCCTCTCTCCGCCCACCGCCCGGGGCCGCCTCCGCCGCCCCTCCCCGCCCGCGGTGCGGCGGGGCCGGGGCTCCGCGGCTGCGGGAGGGATGCCGGGGGTGCCCGGCTCGGCTCGGCCCGGCCCGGCCCGGCCCGGCCCGGCCCGGCCCGGCCCGGCGCGGCGCGGCCTCCCCTCGGCGATGGGCTCGGTCCGGCAGTGCCGGCTCGCTGCCCGCGGGACGGGAAGGGGCCGCGGGTGGCGTGAGAGAAGCGCCCGTCTCCGAACTGCATGGGGTGACCGCATAGGAAATAAAAAAACTTGCGACAGAAAAAAAAAAAAATTGCGGGAGCCGACCCGCCCGACAGGAGGGGGATGTCTGCCTGCCGTGGCTCGGCAGTGCCCCAGTTTGTTTTCTTAGTGGCTCTTTGATGTCTTTTTCAGCGTGTCAGCTGCCGGGTGAGCTCTGTGTTCCCACATACATAAAGCCCACTGCGCACCCCAGCCAACAGCAACACCCCCCCAAAGCAGATTTGGCATCATCATGAGTGCAGGAATAAATTTCTCGACTGTTTGATAGGGTGCTGACGTGCTCACAGACAGCTCAGCAGAACAAGACTGGGGACGTCCCTGAGTTCTCATAAACTCCGTGTCTGTACAGCAAAATGTTGCTTTATCAGACACATAAATTCCAAACGTGGTAAGATTAGTCCATCTGATCCTAGTGCAGCTCGAAATGCAGAATAGCACAGGTAGATTGCTGTGGAAGTTTTTGACCTAATAGCAACTTGTGTTTGGATAGGTCACCAAATACCAGGGAAATTAATCACCAGCCTGACCATGCCTCTAGGCCAGCATTGAGCACTTTTACTTAAGGTCCAGCAATTTTGCTTTGTTTTGATAGGTAGTGAGAAAGTTTATTTAGAGGCCTCTTTTGAATACTTTTCAGCCACAGTTAAGAAACTTTTAAGCTTCTAGATTCCTTAACTCGTTCCCACAACTATCTCCAAAATTGTCCTCAGTTTGAGACTCATCCCCCTATCTTGGCTTCCTCTGAATTTAAGTGCTGTTTCTCCTTCCTGTCTGCCAGATGACTAACAGCACCGTGTGTGATGAACACTAACAGTTCATTTATTACTACACCTGAAACGGGCTACAGTGAAAGTTTCCATAATGATTTGTTTCATCAACAGTGCATGCACACTTAACTACAGTGTATTTCCTTCCCTCTAGCAGTTTCTAACTACACAGGCAAAAGTCCAAGAACCTTTGTTCTTTTTCTCTTTATGGAGTGCAACAAATATTCTGTCCTAAGACTGTGGGGCAATAATCACACTATTTTGCTCGAGCACTTGCCCTAACAGGAGGTCCAAGGAGTTTTGGTTTGATTATTGAAAGAAGCAGCATATATGCTGTAGCAGAACTACTTGTCATATCCTGCTCTGATAGTTCAAGAATTTTTTTTCACAGTGGCCATAATTTCTTCAGTCACTGGAGACTGAAAAACTTTCTAAAATTACCCGGGCTTCTCAAAACTTTCTGTGTGGCAGTGATTTCAGTGCCTGTGCTAAAACAACATTTAACAACTCTTACCATTTCTTTTTGCTTCTTTCCCAATACTGTGTGTGTCGTATTCTTCTGCAAATTCTCCTCACTCTCATGTTTAAATAGCTTTGTCAAGGAAAAAGAGAAGAGAAGTTCCAGCTTGTTATTGAGAGTCATGAAATTGGGTTTTTTACAATGCATGTTACATGTGCTGCTGCTTTGGGGTTTCCAGGTGTTCCAGGTACTGGAAAGGGCACGTGCTGGTTGAAGTGGAGGTGGGAGAGCAACTCCTGCAGCCCATGAATGCATGAGCATTGGAAACAGGAGCTTCAGTCTTAGCACAGGTTCTTTGGTTTTATTCATTGTCAGGAAGCCCAAGCAAGTTCCCAGCATTGTTATTAGCTTTTCAGCATAAACACAAGAGAGCCATCTATAAATGAGCATTAGCAATTTGTGTAGGAATGTAGCTGTGACTTGCACCTCCTTGGAGGCAGGGACCCCTTCGTAAAATTCATTTTCAGTAGAAATGACACAGCATCCAGCCTTATATGCAGGCAACCTTGAACTTCAGGAAGTTAAATTCTGCAGATAGCCCCTGTCCTTATAACAGACAAAGCCCCAGTGATATATTTAACACTCTGTGAACCAGAATCTGAATATGCATACCATTTGTATCTACTCATGTTTCATTTTACAGCTTGGGCATGATTTTATCTGCCTGCTTTGTCACAAGTAACTGCAACATACTAAGGCATATGTTATTTTGATCACTGATTACACCATAATCCTGGTGTTCCCACCATGAGCTGAGGTTGGCTCTCAGGACAGTGCCATTTAATCCTCTACCTGGAGGCAAAACCGACAGTTCAGACAATGAATATTGTCCCAACAGCTGAATGTGTCTTTGTGCATTTGTCAGGGATGGATACAAAGCTGCCAGCTGCTGCTGCCAGTAGAAACAGAAAGAGGAGGACTGTTGGGAATAGCTGCTTTTTTATGGGGACAGCAGTGGATCATATAAGAATGGTGTCTAAGGCATGTGTCTGGCACCCAGTTACCAGTGGGGCTGGAGTATATAAATTACTCCAAAGTAGTCTTTCAAAGGATGTTCATGCTTAAGTTATGTATACTTTAATATTTTGCAGAGTGGTGCTTGAGCAGTAACTGTATAGATAAATTTATAAAATCAAGTTAGATTTTTTTTAATATGCAAAGTTCAAAGATAAACCTAAATTTTGAAGAGAAAAATGTCCACTCCTGTCATGCAGCACCTCCATTTTGATTCACTAATATATTGTACTTGCTTTGCAAACCATGACAGAGATGATAAACAATAGGAACTAAGGGTAAAAAAATCTTTTTTCAATAGGTCACTGGTTCAGATTCTCTCTCATCAATAGTTTCTTTTCATATTTCAGCCAGAATAGATCTGTGAGGTCTCTGACTTTGATTGGCTCTTACAGAGCAAATTCCTGAGCTCCAGGTTCTTCTAAACCAAGTGGCTTAGAGCAGTCCTGGGCCCTGGTCCAGGCCTGGCTCTGTAAGATGCTTCCAGGCCTGTCTGAGTTGTCTTTGGGGTACAGGCTTCTGCTCTGCAGCAAATATAGAGACTGACCCAATCCCACAGTTTAACCTGTCTGAGAAGAGATGGGAGGTACCAAAGACAGCAGGATATTTTTTTAACTCTGTGTTGACAACATTCAAGAGTTCCTGATCTCTCAAAGTGACAAGTCACAAGGCATGTCCTTTGTATGGTTTAGTTCAATACTTAAAGGCTATATCAAGATTTGTTATCATTTTAGTATGGGCAGAACTCCTCCCAACTCATTTTCCTGAAAGTCTTTTTACATCTAGATGTGGTTAGCCCACTCTGTTTGTTTGCATGTGGGGAGATGTATTTTTTATTGCCATTGCACCTACGCTTAAATTACAGATCAGAGATAGTCCATGAGCAAGAACTGACAGCCTATAACTTGTGCTTATACTGGATCTCATAATGCCAACTATCAAGAAAAGGTGTTCCTGTGGACAGAGACAGCTGTTCAAAAAGATTTGCGCTTCAGTATTCCAGAAGAATGGATTCTTGAAGGCTCCCCTATCTTTTAAGGACATTTCAGACATCTGAACATGTTATGGGTACCAACCCATTGCAACCTCCCACTTTTGGACCAGTTTCTTCACATTCAGTTCCTAACGCAAAGTGGAGTTCAAAGTGTAAAGGAAAATAAGCTTATTTTGCCACATCAGCCAGCCAAGCTTCCCCATGTTATTTGTTCAAGGATCCATAAGAAATTAACTGCACAGTTGTCATCCAGATCCAAAGCAAATGCCCCCCTTAAAAAATAATTCTCCTTTATCTCAGTAGTCTTCCCGAAGAGGTCAAACATTGGGCATGGAGCTGTAGCTCATTGCTGGGTGGTTTAGTAGGTGACCTTTAAAGGTCCCTTCCAATACAAGCTATTCTATGATCCCATGAGACTTATCCCTATCTTTGGATTTGCCAAGGTGAGACACATAGGAGAAAGAAAATGGTCAGTGTTGCACAGCTGCTGCCAAACATCACATCAGTCTTCCATAATTAAAACTTTACTACATCAAGGATTCAATTATTTGATTACATGTGAAGAACAAAGCATATGTCCTTGAAAATTGCAGCAAACAAGCAAATTGCAACAAGTATCTATTAATTTAGAGGTTTCAGAATTTTAAGTTTGGGGGTTATTGGAAATGTAGGGTATTGATACTGTCTTTTAAGGTCTTAACCTTTGCCCTGTCATGTTTTCAGGAGCTTTACATAACAACATATCTTCAAAGACCAAAACAAATACACAATCTGAAACATTAAAAAGCCAGTTTCAGCATTGTATGATTACAGTAAGCACAGTTGATTGGAATGCTGTTTCCACTTGCCATTCAGAGCAAAATAAAAACACATTCCAACAACCTGAAAGTCTTAAGTAATGACTGTTTATTGTTTTCACAATATTGCATTGTGATTATGCTTTGGTGTCCTTATTTTGTATAATAAATTATAAAAAAATGTAAATATCTTTCAAAGTTGTTTACACATTAATCAAGACACTTCAAAGTGTGATACCAGTTTTAAAACATCCAGATGTAGAACAATATTTGTTGTGAAAATGTCTATGAGTCTTACTAAAAAATCAAGAATTTGTAAAACAGTTCACAAATACAAAACACAAATAAAACCTTCAGGAATTTCATAATATTTTTAGGTGTTGTAGATACTCTGTTGTATGCCTTCTATATTTCTCAAAAGTAATTACTGCCAATAGTAACAACTTTCTACAACTTACTGCAATTTCCTGGTGTTTGCATATGTGTTTATGCATTGGAGGAAGAACATAAAACGTTCTGGACTCTCTCCTTAATGCCATCCCACAATACTTTGTAGCTGTTACCTCTGCTTTGCTAATGTGTGTTTATCTCTAACACTTGGAAAATAAATAGCTTGAGCTCTTTGGGATAGTTGCCCCAGAGAAACATTCTTGCTATTATTGCACCAGCTCCTGCAACAATATCTTACTATTAAACAAGCAACTTATTAACACTTGCCAAATATTGTATTCCTTTCATCCAGTACACTCAGAACTGAGAATGAAACCCCACAGCATCAGCAGCAATTTTGCTTTCTTGCTTTTCATTGTCAGGTCTTTCCTAAAACCCCTGTGGAACGATCCTACCTTGGGTGTTTCTTGGTTGCCTAGTCCTGAAACACTACAAGCATTTAGGCTGCCTGGCCTTTTACTCAGAAAAGAAAGTGAGGTTGCCAGATAATCATTCAGAGGGTAACACATCTAATCCTTTGGGAGGTCAAGTGAGGTGAGGAGAAAGGAGATGCATACTGCTAATGCTCTGACAGCTCTGTCAATATAAATTCATTAGTATGTGTAGAAGTATTTTAGATTTCAAAAAGCAGAACAGTACCTCAGTTGTATTCATGAACTCAAGTCTCTCCCGAGTTCACTGCAGGAAAAGCAGATGGATCTGGTGCAAAGTGCATGTGAAATGCAGTACTTGTGGAAGTCCAAAATGCTTTCCACAGTCAGCCTTTTAGATCTTGTCAGTATTAGTTCTGGTTTAGTTTTTAATGACAGTCTGGCATTTGACCCAGTTAATTCTCAGGTATGACCAACAGGATGTTGAGTGAACAGAAAGATAGGGATAGGGACCAGATCCTTAATGCTACCCTCAAAATTTTTCTGTAGTTAGAAGAAAACACCAAATATGGAACTTAGAACTTGTTGTTAGTCCAATTAATATTTTGACACTATCATTTTTCAAAACATTGGATAAATTTGGAAAAAAAACCAATACCCAACACCCTCATTTATAATGCATCTCTATATATGTATATCCAATGCATACTTGTTACGCAGAAAATGCTTTAGCACACAAAAGGGTCTGGGAGTATAACTGTGTATTTTTTGTCTTAGAATATCCCCAGTACAATAACCGAAGGTTCAGCCTTCACAGCCCCAATGATACAGAGCTACACTTACAGGTGTGTAATCTGCTGCCATAGGTGATTGTACTGTATGCAATACAATTTTTTTTTATAGGAAATTTTGCATGCCTAGGCGATTCACCTTTTCCTCTTAGAAAAAAGACTCTACATTTCAAAACTGTACATTTCTGTAAATATAGAAATTTTCATCCAAGACAAATATATGTATTTTTTGTTGAGAACATCAATATTCATGGATTAGGAAGAACTAATCTGTCTTCACATAGTTTTTTTTTCTTGCTTAGAGATAAATCCTTTAGGTAGTATCCTTTTTCTCTTATTAGAAAGGTTTATATCATGCTTGTTTTAAAAATCAGCCACGGCATTTCAGTTAAAAGAAAAGTGGTATGACTTTCACTTTTTCTGTATGTGTGCAGCTTTTAACAAAGTTATGCAGTAAAGAAAACTAAGTGATCCACAGTTTCCAGTATGAAGAGATTTGGAAGGGATTGCTTAAACTGGGAAATAACCTATGGGAAATAAAAGGAGCAAATATAATTAATAGTTATCTTAGTTACCCAGGCACCCAGCACCTCCTTCAGTATGAGTTTCTGAGGATATACAGTATTATGAGCTGCATTTCTGTTTCCTGAGTATTTTATGTTGAAGTACATACTAATAAAACAACTACTTCATTACTACTTAGTATGGAAATTTACTTCATATTATTAGATAACTATTTTAGATAACAGTTTTTTTGCAACAAGCAGCTAAATATTTATATTTTAATCCAAATAGCAATATTCACTGGTAATATATTAATTACATTCATGTATTATACGGGTAAATTTTGGTTTTCAAAGTTAATGCATCTCAGTTCCATTAGAATAGTTGAAGTGCTGATGACTCAGTCAGTTTTCCTCAGTTTCAAACACCCTTCCTTTCTGATGTCTCTGAGCCTTCTGTTTAGCTCTCAAAATTCTCTCTGGATGTTGTATTCCATTATCTAATTCTACTCAAAAGATGTTTAATATTGGTGGCCAATCTCATTTTAACTTAAGCAGCCACTGGGTGCAGATTTCCTCATGCTTACCATCAGCCCCTGTAACAGGGCATCATCACACATTAGCAGCCATCCTGCTCTCAGCAGTTCTCATTTCTCCTGCTTGAATATGCACTTCTTTGTTTCTTTCTGCATTATATTATCTTCTCAGGCAGCATTCAGTCTCTTCATTTTCCACTTGTCCCATAGTTCCACCAGGAGGCCAGGCCATCCCTGAGTGGGGAGGTTCCCCTTAATGTCTGTAAAGGTGGGGCATAAGCAATTAGTTGCTATTTTTCTTTATGCCAGTCTTCAGTTAGTGATCAGCTCATTCCAGGATCACTTTGCCAGTTTTCTTGCATTGTTTCCACGTGTGTTTGTCCTAGGTCTGACTATTTCCTTACTACACTATTTCCTATCATTGCATATGTCCATGGTTTACTTTTCTGCCTCTTCTCACTTTGTCATCCCCCTTTTGCCACTTTTACCAGAGAAGAATATATGAGAGTGAATGCTGACAAAAAAAGACCAGTTTTTATAGCATCTGAGTCATGCACTCTGGTGGACTTTTGGTTTATTTTCCTTGCTTGCTATTATTTAGTGTCCCCTAGATCTCTTCTTCCCTCATATGGGTTGCCATCTCTTTCTGTCCCATTCCAAATGTGTACAGGCCCTAAGACTAAATATGTTTCTGTGTCCAGGACATCCACTACAGGTCTTAAAATACACCCTGGTCATAATTCAAGTCTTGCCTGTCTCTACCACATACACTTTGAACAGAGACTGACAGCTTTTTCTGATCCTAATATGTCTCTGCTTTCTTTTGGCTTGTGATCCATCCCCAGATGATACAACCTTTCAAATTCTGTGTCTCTTTTTCAGGCTTCTAGAGTGTTACACAGCTGCTCACAGCTGGCAGTTGCTGCTGCAGGAACAGCTGGATTGCAACAATCTGCATCTCCAAGGCTTAGTCCCTGCTGAATGTGCCATTCCCTCAGCCCAGCCATTTCTTCTACAAAAGGAGAGGAAGACTGGTGTTTCTAGGAGCAGAGTGGGCATGTGTCGTAAGAGGTTGGATTTGGTTTTCTCCTTCCTTGATTCTCCTATCAGTCTACCTGATTTTGTCCTTTACAGTTAAAGCCATAATAAAAACAGTCTGTACTCAGCTGGGTCATGAGAAAGGGACAGAGACAGAGATCTATAATCACACAATACTACGATCAGAGGCTTTTAAAGCAAGTATAAGTGGATTTGGTGCTTCCATTCAGTCTCCACCTATCATCAGCTTGCTCTGACTGTCATCTGTTTTCTCCTCTTTCTCTCAGATTTTTAACAAAGTTTCCCTGTCCCTCACAAAACCTGCTACTTGCCATGGCAAGGTTTGGCAAGGTTTGGCTGGAGTGAGTTACATAAATTGATGTAACTGCTGTTTCTCTGCCTTTCTTGGGTTGTTAGTGATCCTGAAGCACCTGGGTTGTCCAAAATTATTTTATTTTATACTAAATGAGATAATTGCCAGAAAACAGGACTGCACAGCTGCTGTGTTTGTTCCCAGTCTTCTATGATGACTGTAGGCTTCCTCCTACAAAAGTTTTTTCAGAGGCTTGGTTGTTCAGCAACCCATCTAGGCTTCACAGACAGTTTGTTACAATGAAAATCTTCTTTGCTACACCATATACATACTGATAAGAATTTACTGTTAGCCCAGTAAATATTCTAACAGTATAATTCATCTGATTAATGCAGAAAAACCTCACTTTTCTGATGTTCTGGTCACCTTTCCAGTTGCTTCTAAGTTCTGAGCTTGGCAGTCTTCCTGATGCAGACAAGAGATGGGACTTGCTTTGTAAGTCATCAGCCCCTGAGGCCTACACAAGAGCAGTGATGTTTACTTTTGGTTTTTCTAATTCCTCAGCTTTGGGTAAGTTTGCTTTTATTTTTAAACCTTACAACATCTGCTTCCCTCTTACCTATTCCCAGCTAGTTTGAATATTGTGCAGTATCTTTCCTCCTGGGGTCTCAGATTTCTACCATCCTCTGCAATTTTATTCCTCTGTCACTCAGCCATTTACTTTACTAAAATCAGTAGTTTCAGCAATCTAAAACTGTAATTTCTTAGTGGAGAATCCAGGAGACAGGTTAGAGACAGGTTGATTTTTCAAAATCACAGTAGTTTCACTGAAGTGCACAGTCAGCAGAGCTGTATAAAACTAGAGGTCCATGCATTGTTAAGTTCAAATTTGTTATTGAGCTTCTCAGAAAAAGCCTCTATAAATGGAAGACATCATGAATGTTTATACTGTTCAAAGGCCTGTTTTACAGCCTGTCAGCAATTCAGTAATTTGTTAATATAGAATATAAAAAAACTTAAGCCAAATATCTCTTCCAATTTATTCTGCTTTTGTAGTATTTACCAAATTTATGTTAAAATCCCAACAGATCCTATGAAAAACCTTATATCCATGGCTTTTGGGGCCATGAGCAAATCAGCTCATTGTGCACTACTCTTACATAAGCCAACTGTTGATAAATATGCTGTAGAAATACTTAAGTATTCAAAATGCGATGTCCTGGTAAAAAATTACGAATATTTTTATGTCTTCTTTTATTCCAGTTCTTTTTTCTCAAAGAATTTGAAATATGAATAATTGTGTTGGAATAAATGAGAACACACAGACCTGTAGTTATTCTGAGTCTCTGGATCCCATCTGCCATTTGCTTTGTGCTATCACAGAAACTCATACCACAATGTTCCAGGCAAAATTATCATTACAGATTTATATTGTTATAGGTTGTTATATATCTTATTATATATATATAATAATATATTGTTATATATTATATACAACATAATATATTTTATATACATTATTATATTTTGTTATATATTTTTGCTTTAATAACAACCTTCTATAAATTTAACATTTTTTTTAATCAGTGATGCAGTTCACTGCCTTTGGTCAGTCAGGTTGATAGTAGTGAAGTCGTAGCCATAATAATAGTCTCTATTAAGAATAGTACAGTATAAAGTAGGAATATTTTCAAAAGTCTTTCATGCTTTACCCTCATTAAAGCTTAGGCTTATAAACCACAGAGCCTTCTCCTGACATGTCTCTCAGTTGTCATTATCTGGTTCTTTTACTGTCTATGGTTAATGAATTAACTTGTGCAAATAAAGAGGTTTCTTCATTCATAAGATGATTGTCCACACTGTTAGAATTATTCGTTCTATTTCTTCCTTCTGCTGTTTCAGCTGCACACAGTTAAAATACTGAATTACTCTTAAAATTAATGAATTATCTGTTGCTTCTTGACTTAAGCACTTCTGCAGCTGTCTCCTCAGCAACTTCTGTGTTGCCATCTGATTCAACACGTGCACAAGGAACACTTGCAAAGGGAGCTGAGTCATTCTCTAAATCTGGAACATCGTCCTTGGAACACAAAACCTTCCTCTGCAGGACTTAAGGGCAAGTATTAACTCTGTCATTTTGTATAGGATGTTTTAGCTTCTCTTACTTTAAATTACTAGTGTGTCTTTCTGAAAAGTACATAATTTAGCTGTATCCACCAAAATTTTCTTTGTGACATTTGTGTTGCAAAGTGCCAAATACTTACTTATGTTCTTACTTCTGTGTTCCATTTCCTTTTATTTTAATTAATTGTCATTTCAAAATAGACTGACATCTTCACTGGATTGTTTTTAATACATTCATGTAATTTCTGTGAACTATGACCACTTTGCTGTCATTCAGGAACCCTTGAGTCTCAAGAAACATAACCCCCTGTAATGTTAATCAGGAGGTTATGATCAAACTGTTATTCCAGTTAGAACATAGAAAAAATGCTCACTGTGAATATCAATCTGACTTAAGTCATGTGATATACCTAACATTTAAAAGGGGCTGATGAATGAGGACATGTATTAGACACCCTAAAAGTGAGGAAAAAGCAAGATCAACTGTTTTTGTCTTATTATTTTCTTTGCACTATAAAATATCGTACACATTCTTTGCATTTTTAAAATGAAGGGCTTGTGTCCATCTTGTCTCTGTGCCTGCC
The DNA here is from genome assembly GCF_027477595.1 of Haemorhous mexicanus. Lineage (NCBI taxonomy): Eukaryota > Metazoa > Chordata > Aves > Passeriformes > Fringillidae > Haemorhous > Haemorhous mexicanus. Next base: position 7,781,907 of record NC_082342.1, on the reverse strand, counting down.
AGAAATGTGTGCTCTAGTATGTTGCAACCACTCTAGCACTACTACAAGTGATTAATACTAGGATTTTTTTCATATTTATGTCCAAGTTGCTGGGTTACTTGCAGCTCTGAATAAGATTTACATGTAGACTTGGAAAGAGCTTTGTATATGAGTTACATTGCTCAAAATAAAGCTTTTCATCTGACTTTTTCAGTATAATTCCTTTTGTGTTTTAGGAATTTTCATGCTAGTTCTGTTTTTGTAAATACTGCCTTTATTAAATTTGTAATATCCCAAAGTAATACTTTTTGCTTTAGGTTTATTTTCTTGATTGATGTGCTAGCATATTTGTCTTCTCCCTCTCTCTTGTCTAGATCTTTTTTGATTTAACACTGATTTTTTCCCCTTTGTTTTACAGTAAGTCATGTGGCATTGACAACCCAGAGAAATTTAAAATTTATGTGGAAGAAAATTAAACAGCATATCGATGGATGAGATAGGCATGATGGTTTCTCCTTGATGTCATTGCATGTTGATGAAGGGACAGCACTATGAAATATGAGATGCTAATTTCATCAAAATACTACCCTGATTTTGCAAGGAGCTACACAAGGAGCCATTCCTTTTCCACAAAAGGAAGGCTTGATTATTTATTACTGTAAAAACAAAACCAGAAAAGTAACTGCCATATGTTTCCCATTTTCTTCATTTCCTTTCTATTCCATGAAGTATAGATATTCCTATTAATTCAAAAAAAGGCAAACTATCACCTCTTGTCTTTGTTTTTCTTAAATCTAGAAATGTTTAGCAAATTTAATTTAAAACAGTCACATGTCTTGCCCTGTTTTTTTCATTTTTAGAATAAACTGAAGTGTTTCAGCTTTTGGTGTCTGTCCTGCTTGTTCACATGATTTCATTTTTATATCAGGGTTCAGTTTTTCATAAACATCAAGACCTTTTTCAATACTGAGGAACTGCAGTGGGTTCTGCAGTGGGTATTGCTGTACTAAATTAAATTAATTTTATAACCTATTCAATACTCAGAAACATGAAAACAAGTTTTTCTCTGAGTTTAAATCAGGTACATTATGCCTTTAAGGTTAATATATTTTACATAGTGCTTTGCATATTAACTGAAGGAGGTTGGTTTAGTTTTATTCTTTTCATTCTTTTAACAAAAGTCTTTTGCATTGTGTATTATCTCTGTTAGTAAAAAGTATATAATCTTCTCTGATAACTTTCTATTATGGTAGAGAAGATTCAACAAAGACTTTAATTTCTTTTGTCTTATATTGTAAACCAGGATAGTTAAGGGGAAAAAGAATCTTTTAAGAACGTGGTATCTGCTTGTAAATATAATAGTGTCATTCATCATTAGAGATAACATGCAGGGGTTAGAGCTGTGTGAGCCATTTAAAAATCAAAAGCAGTGCACTCAGAGTGTAGCCATGTTTGAAGGAGCAGTACATAAAAGTTACCCCTCAAGAACATACCGTTCTGAAGGGTAACCAAATATAATTATTTCATGTGGTGCCACATAATTGAGATGACTTGGAATTCTCCCTCTTGTAGCACTTCTGATCTGTCTCTTAAGTTTGACAGGGTAAGGTTAAATCTCCTTCTGTCACAAGTTGGGAAGTACTTCTGGTGTTAAGAATAGCTCATTAAAGGTGGATGGAATGTCTCATGTACATATTAATTACCATAACACTCAGTGAATGTGTCCTGGCTGGCAGAATGACATACCTTGCTGCTGTATCAATGAAAACTGAGTTTCTTGTTGGTTAAAAATAGGTCCAATGAAATAAAAACATGGGAAATGGAGCAAGATTTTTTTTTAAATATACATTTCTGTTCTAAACAAGTCAGCACCTATTTCTTTTTAGAGAAAATTTGAATTGAACATAGGACCATGATAAGATAATCTGGGACTAGAATTTTTATCTGAAAAATTGAGTGCCTTTATCTTGTTTCAACTGAACTTGCATGATATTCCTGTTACCTGTGGATACTTAGCACACTGCCACAGCTAGACATTTTGACATGGGTATTCAAATGCCATTTTGAGTGATTTTTTTGTAAGGCTATGATTATCAACACCCAAAAGGAACATTAAATTACTGAGCATGTTTTTCAATGTGACTAAATAGTCCCAGAAATGTTTCTAAGCATTCACTGACTGTCAGACAGCAATGCCTTTATATGCAGTAGCACTGTCTCCCATAGGATCAGAGCAGTTGCTGGACCTTGCCTCTGCCTAATCTCTTCATTGCAGTCTTTCTGAGTGACAGGGCTCTGCCCATGTATCACTGTAGCAGAACTCCCCTGAGACACCCTCCTTTGAACCCGAGGAGCCTACAGCAACCCAGATTCTTTATTTCTGAATATAAATCTCCTTCTCATGAGTGTATCCCTTTAATGTCTGGCTTTCAGTACATCTGATTCTTCCTGCTTTGAGTGTCCTACAGCTAGCAGGTTTTGATGAGCCCCAAAGAGGCACCTCTCTGTTTCTAACCTTATTAACACAGGATGATTTGCCTCTGTGTGACAGTTCTCTCTGGGTACCACACCACTGTGCAGGGACTTGTGATCTCTCCAAGAACTGTTTTACAGAAGAAAGCAAAATGTTTCTCCTTCTGTAGCTTGTTGGAAAGTTTATCCACTGCAATACATACAGGAAGCCATCCTGCCAACAGTATGCCAAGCAGTACTGCCAAGAGCCACGGGTGCTCTGCTCAGCAACCACTGTGTTTTTCATTGCTGCTCTGGAGATGCAGCCCCCTGGCTGGATTTGCCCTGAGTTTGGATTGTAAAACTTCAAACTGGAAAGCAAGGCTGTAAACTGGAGAAAGGCAAAATAAGTCATCCCTCAGCTACAATTCTACCATTTCTTTTTTCATAACTCTTGATGTATTCTTGGCAATATTGCCAATCACGGTCTGAGTCCCTGCTTCCTTAATAAATTTCAAGCAAATTCACCATGAAAATACTAAGCAGATGAAGTGAGATATGTGTAACATTCCTGAAGCAGTTATTCCTCCAAGTTCTAGTCAAGTCAGAGGCACTTACCCTGCTGCTTAGCTTTACTTGACATAAGGAAGGATCAAATAACTCCTTCATTAGTTGTTAGAGAAACCTTAGCCTAGGTTTATTTTAACTACTGCATCAACTTAACATGATTATTTGTAACAGGATGATTCTTTGTAGTATTTGAGATGGCAAAAATATTTCTCTTTTGTAGGACCTGGTTCTTTCACCCCAGGCAGACATCTTATGTTCCTCTCTTCTCAAAGAAACATCTGTGGGATAAAGGGGGCACTCTGAGGCCTCAGGAGAGTTCTCGAAGCCCAGCTCACAGATAAGACAGTTTACTGTAATTCATTTCCTAATCTGCTTCATACTGCTCTACAGCATTATTCATTCTTCTCACCCTTAGGACTTATTTTTTTTTTCAGCCTGCCATACCAACAGACCTTATTTAATCCTGAAGAGCAGGAATGTTAATTGGGTTGAAAATGGTAATGATGCATCTAATTCTGTCTTATCTACACTGTTCATCCTGCTCTCAGGACACCTGAGTGCTCCTGCATCTCAGAACAGAAGTTTGAACACATATTTTCTGTGTTACACCCAGCTTCTCCCTTGAGCCATTATCAGTGGTACATTACCCAATGACTCAAATATGAATCCCACAATATTTCCTCTCATTCTGTTTCTGAGCAAGAGCAGGTACATGTTCAAAACATTTTTGATGTATATTGCCTCAGCTAAAGAATAATTAGCTTCATGAAAAGGAAGTAGGTTAACCAGCTCCACCTTAGCTGAAACCACTGTCACCTTTACATTTCAGACTTTTATTTGGTTTTTTAGCTATTTCAATTACCAGTCAAGGAGGGGTTTAAGTCCACAGCATAATAATACTTGCAGTTACTAGTAAATAGCATTTCATAGCACTAACCAGTCTGTCCTTACTACATCCATTTCAGGCAGGCAAATAAATGTTATTATCCTCATTTTACAAACACATTGATTAAGTGACTTACCTAAAGGCCACACATCAATTTCAATGTCAGTGCCAAGATTAGCACAGAGAAACTTTTGCATTGCAGACACAGAAAAAAGTGATTTGTATTATCAAGCTCACTCCCCTTCAGAAACAATCATTTTTCATCTCTGTAGTCAAATAGCATTTACCTTTCTCACATCCCCCACATGTTTTGTCCATCTTAAGCTGCTCCCTGATGATGGCTCAAAATGGTTCCTAAAGCTGTCTTTAACATGGGAAGCTTTTCTATCTGCCTTCTGCTTTTAACACAAGGGTTAGAAAGCACTGCCTGGAGAACCTCTGAAGCTCCCACAGTGGTGGCTGAGCCTATGGAGGCAGAAGGCAAGAGAAGGGAAGGGGGCAAGGGGCCCATGCTGCTCTCCAAAAGGCAATGTGATATGGTAAGAGGAAGCAGCATGAGCAGGATTAGATACAATTTAGGATGACCTTTTACAGTCACATTTTAAGAGATTTTTTGCCTCTCCAACAAAGCAAATTCTCAATTTTAAGCTTGTGTACAACAGGTACAATTCTTTTTTGTACTGCTGTTGTAGCTGCTGTTTGGAAATTGTGGTAATTGCATTGGTAACACTTGAAGCTGCATCTTCAGCTCTAAAACACAGCAGCATCTCTAGTCCTCAGTCTGCTGAGCTATTGGGAAAATTACTCTACTTTAAAGCCTCCTCTTTTGAATTGGAAGGAGTTTTGGATTTGATCTCTGTTGTCTTGTTTAGACCGACAGACTGTCTGTTCAACACCTTGCTGCCTGCATGAAGCTGTAACAAGGAATATCACAACATGCAAAAATCTGTTAAACATTACTGAGTGTCTCAATGTAAAAATCTGCTCTACTTACAGGCATTTATTTCTAAGGAAAAATATATGGTGGCTATATTTGTTTCCCCTCCAGAACAGGTCCTTCTTACCTGGAAAAACAAACACAACAGGGAAAATCAGGACAGCATTTTTACTAGCTAATTAAGGCCGTCTGTCTGTAAGGGTGGCAATCATTTGTTGTGATTTAGGTACGGGTCACAAGATCTTCTTGAATCAGCTTCTAAAAGTGGAATAAAAAACAATCAAAAGAACAGTAAATCTTTTGAACCACAGTAATTTAGTTCCCCAACAGATTCCCCAACAGATTCATTACCATTAGAGCCCACAGTGTCGTCTGCCAACACCTGAATTTGACCCAGTCATTGAAGCTGATCCTGTGACAACATCTGAAAGCTGATACGTTGAAAAACTGTTGAGCATTTCTGATAGATACTGGTATTTCAGAGCAGACTCCCAGGCAATGAATTATATTCTTAATAAGCAGACATGACAAAGTCAAATTTAGAAGTAGAATTTGAACTAGTTGCCAAGTTTTTAACTGAAGGGCATTTCTTCCTTTTATTTTTTTGTTTTAAACCATGTGTATGTAGACACAAGAAATGTGTGAACTTACCTTCAAAATACCTCAAATATTAACCATATTAATTATACATATGCTTTTTTCTGAATTTTAAAAGATTATTTCTTGCATAAAACTAACATCATTCAATTTTTGCTGTGAGTCACCTGTAGATTGCAGTATCAGAATTATTCAATAGGTTTATGCCTGTCAGAATTTTATATTAGCTCCATTATTCACTAACAGTAAAAAAAAAAGCATCTTTTTAAATGAATGCTTAAGCATGGGTGTTTTCTTGTCACTTCATTGGCTTGTCTTCTGTGCAATTCTAGTCCTTACTCTTCCCCCTCAGAATTATTAAGGTACCATATACAGAAGTGATAAGTTTAGCTGCATCAAACTGTGATAGAGGGAATCTTGCATAGTAAAAAAGCAAAACATATCTGGATGGCCAAAGATGTGATTATGTGTTCTGAAGACTGATAAATATTGTATCATGCCACTATTTAAGATGCTCAAGGGATTCACAACCTTAATTACATTTTAATCATGGCAACTCTGTTCAGTTATGTACTTTGGCTTCTTCAAAAATGAAGCACTTCAGTCTTTGAACAGATATTATGGTACATCTCACCTGCAGGGCTGCTGCCCTATTTTCTTCAGGGGTGGTTCTGGGTGCTGAGAAATGCAAACCAAACCTTCTGCATTGGGAGAAAAACAGCTTAACTGAAAAAGCAATCAATACTATAACAAGAAATAATATGGCGAACAATAAAATAAGAGAGTGTTTTCTTGAAAATGGGCATTCTCTTTAGCGTGAATGTTCTGCAGAGCCAGTAGCACCTAGTGCTTCCTGGAGTGTGTTACACTGCACAGTGGGAACCTCATTTGAGGTTGATCTTTGGCTAAAACCATGAACATGACTGTTGAAAAGCAAGTTTTTCTTATAGTTCTTTCTGTTTTGTAATTTATTTTACTGAGTGTCTCATAAACTCTGTTCTACCTCCTTGCTAAAAGAAATTAATGAGTTTGACTAGGCACTTCAAATTCAATCTGCCAAAGCACTTAGAGGCATGCCTGTCTTCTGAAACTTTTAACACTCTCATTGCCTTTGGTGAAAATTCTCACATTCTTTAGAGTCACAGGCACATTTTTTTCTTTCTTTGCATTTATTTCTGTGTCATGTTTTTTTACATCTCCAGTGGGTTGATGATACTTCAGCATTTTATTATGTTTTTTGGCTCAGTTTTTTACTCATAGGTTTACAGATAACTTGTGTCTTTCATTCACTTCCAGAAGTCCATTTATGATTTTAATAAATACCTCAAGTCAGAGATAAAATGAAATTAATTTCTCAGCCATGCTTTGAAAAGAAAAAATTCTTTTCAGAAAAGAAAAAGAAAAATTAAAATTATCTGGTGAACATAAAGTCTGGGGCAGAAAGCCTTATTTTCATTTTAAGGAGCCTCTGCTAACAAAAGAATTGTGTTTGTCCAGAAGCACAACTTGTGCAGGAATTGTTAGTGAAATTCCCTTTGCTTCTCATGTGTGAGAAATCAGGCCTAGCTGATCAAAACACTCCCTTGTGGCCTTAAAAGTCTCTGATGAATTTTGAAGCATCAGATCAATGATATGTTATCTTTGTTTCAAAAGAACAATCCTCTGTGATCATTACTGCTGTGCTAGCTGATCATTTTAAATTAACATAACACAAAACACAAAAAATTTCACAAAATCAATTCATATTCTTTTCTCCAGAGTTCTAATTTTAAATATGAGAAAAGTGGAATCAGAAAATGCATCTGTGCAGGAATAAGGTGCCTTACATTTCCCAACCAACAACTCTGCTGTGGGTTGACCATGCCTGGAGGTCAGGACACTCTTTCACACTAAAGCCACTCCTCACCTGGACCGGGGAAAGAAAATATAACTAAAGGTTCATGGATTGGGATAAGGACAGGGAGAAATTATGAATTGATTACTGTCATGGGCAACACAGACTCGGTTTGGGGAATTGGGTTTGATTTATTGCCAATCAAATCAGAGTAGGATCATGAGAAAGAAAACATAAATCTTAGAACATGTTCCCCACACCCCTTCCTGGTTTCCAGGCTCACCTTCACTCCCAATTTTCTCAACCTCCTCTGCTCCAGCAGTGCAGGGGGGCAGGAAACAGAGTCTGAAATCAGTTCATCACATCTCTACCACACCTTCCTCACACTCTCCCTGTTCCAGCATGGGGTCCCTTCCATTGGAGACAGTCCTCCATAGTCTTCTCCAATGTGAGTCCTTCCCATGGGCTACAGTTCTTCAGGAACATGCTGAACATATTCCCTGTGGGGCCACAAGTCCTGCCAGAAAACCAACTCCAGTCCGGGCTTCTCTCTCCACAGGGTCACAGGTCCCTGACAGGAGCCTGCTCCAGTATGGGCCTCCCATGGAGTTTACAGCTTCCTCCAGGCATCCTCCTGCTCCAGAGTGGATCCTTCCTGGGCTGCAGGGGCACAGCTGCCTCAGCCCCCCAGGGGCTGCAGGGGAATCTCTGCTCCTGTGCCTGGAGCATCTCCTGCCCCTCCTTCCTCATTAACCTTGGTGCTTGCAGAGCTGTTCCTCTCATTCTCACTCTCCTCTCTGACTGTCATTGTATATACATTTTTTCCCCCTCTTAAATATGTTATCTCCAGGGACAATCACTGTCACTGCTGTGCTCAGCCTTGGTCAGTGGTGAGTCCATCCTGGAGCCACCTGGAATTGGCTCTGCTGGACACAGAGGAAGCTTCCAGCAGCTTCTCGCAGCAGCCACCCCTGTAGGCCTCCCTTCTATCAGAACCTGACCAGCCCAATACACCCTCCATTATCTCGTGGTGCTTTTCAAATAAATGATTTCATGTAACTCACAACTTCTGAAGGGATTTGAAGGTTATTGCTTTCCATTCATTTCCAAGTAGATTGGATACTAAAAATAAAAAGTAATGACTCAGAGCTTACCTTTCCTGAATGTGGAGCTGAAATGGTAAATATTTAATGAGGGAAACTCTTCCCAAAGTTTTGTTCTTCTTTGTCCTTTCTTGTAACAAAAAGCAAAATTAATTTCTGAGCACATAGCTGTCCAGGTACCACACTCATGGATAATCATGCTCCCATAGTGTAGATGCACAATCTTCATCCTGCAAAAACCTGTGAGGATGAAAATAGCCCCAGTAAAGACAGTGAGAAAATAATCGAAGAGCTACTGTTCACTGTGGAAAAAAATCACCCAGATACACAACCTTTCCTTTCATGCAATGCAATGGCTAAATGAACTGAAAAAGGCTGTTACCATATATTTTACTGTCTTGATATCACTGGAACATCTACAAAGAAAATATATTTATTATGCAGATTACAGTAGCTATTTTTAAAACTACATCTAACAAATATATATGTATATATATATATGTATATATGTATGTATATGAAATTATCATTCATGTACTTGGGAGCAGAGGGCACAGTGCAGCATTTGTCCTGTAGCCTGCCTATCAAACAAGAAAAAAGGCAAAGGCATAAGGCTGACAGTCCTTGAGCTTTCCTTGCAAGGTCTGAATAGCTGAATATAATTTGTTTCTAATTCTCATTGTAAAAAGACATTTACTTAGAAGAAAAACCTATTAGGAGGAAACAGATGATGCTTTGTGCATAACCAAGTGAACAAAGGAATCTTTTTACCAGGATCCATCATCTCAAGGAGACGCTGCAGCTCCTTTGGAAAATTTCTCTCAGAATAGCACAATATCTTTGGCTCAAGGTAAGAGATAAATAAGGGTGTGCCAGCAGGGAGAAGTGTGAATAGGGAGTACAAGGAATAAAATTGCCGAGCTGGATATTTCAGCTCCCTCTCCAATCATCTTCCCACACTGTCAGATCCACACAGGCTTCTGCTCAGATCCTTGGTCTCTGAATGATTTCAAAGACACTTTTTTTTTTTTTTTTCCTAAGATGGAAAAATAATATTTTGGAGGAAGTAGCTGGCATAGAAACAGCAAGTCTCCACAAATCTTTATTGATCCTAACAGCTCCCTGCCAAAAGAAAACGCACAAACCATAGGCACCACAAGTCCAAAGGAGTTCTAAAAATGAATTACACACAGGAAATAGCAAGGGAGTTCTCTGGGCCTCACCACTCCATGAGGAGATAATATCAGCTGGGCTGGGGATAATCTCAATTCAACAGCTCCTGGGGCTCAGATTGCCTGTGCTGCTTCCTACCTGGCCTTCCCATGGCAGCACAGCCAGGGTGGAGCCTTGGCAAGGAAAGTGCTCTGAGAGCTCAGCACAAGCACACAGCTCAGGAGAGAAGGGTCCCAGTGTGTGTTAACCCAGCCTGCAGAACTCAGCAGAATCATACAAACCAAACTGTACCCTGAAAATCCTCCACTCACACATAAACTGATTTTCCCTTTTGCTCCATCACTGCTGTAAGAAGATATTATCACTGTCCTTTTGCTCTGGCAAGCACAAGAAAGTTTTTCCTGCCACTAGCACGAAGACAGAGATTCCTGCCTTTCAAGAAGCAGCTAACAGAGTGCATCACTAGTAAAAGACACAGCACAGTGCACAAATGTGTGTACACAGCCACTGTGGGACAGAGTGAAGCTGTCTGACTGCTGAAGGCATCCTGAAGGTCAGCGTGGTGCAAAACGCAGCTGGTGTGATAACTAGAGCTAGCTAATGATCAGCTCCTGAAGCTGAATTGCCAGAGTAATCTACTTTAAAGACATCTTAAAAACATCTGTACTCACCTGCAGGTCACATATCAGAGAGGTATGTTATGGATGATGTCATGGCTATTCAGATTTTGATTTTTTTCCCCTCAAGTATACTCAACTGGAATTGTAATGATTTTCTGTGGCCCAGATCTGTTCTGAAAGGTAAACTTGCATCAAGGATTAGATTTTAGTTTAAGTTCTACAAAAGATACAAAAAACAACCCACAAATTTCACAAATCAGTCTGGATCTCCTTTAAATCACAAATGATTGAATGTTTTTGAGATTATTTCTAGTTCACATCTAGAGGTATTTCCTAGAAAATTCTGCTACCTGACAAATTCATTTTCTCAATAACTAGGACTGCAAGTTTCCCTTACCTTTTGCTTTCCGAATTCTGTCAAGATGAAACAAAAATGAAGAAACTCTTCATAAAGAGATAAAATGTATTTTTTTTTCCTTAAATGCACTTGCACCATGAGACTCAAGATGCTTTGGGAAGGCTGAGTGGATGAAAGCTGCAATTTGTAATTAACTGTCTGTTTTACCAAGGCTTGGTAGGAAAACAAGATGTTAAAATGCTTTTCTTTTCTAACATGTATTTCTCTGCATTTGAGGGAGGGCAAGAGGAGGCTTGGAGAGTGTTAGAAAGCCCCAAGAGGAGCAATCTAAATGGAACACTCATAGCTTCATTTTACCCATCAAATGATGCTAGCCTAGGTTATGTCTGTTGGATCTGTATTCCTTGGCTAGGAATCTAACATTTAATTTCTTTAATCTCTCCCAAGGCAGAGTAATGATGTTACCAAACCTTTCCAAACCTTGTGAGCTACTCACAACAATATTGTTAGTGTTATTACTTTTACTCTTCCTTACAAAAAATGGGTAATTTGGGAGTCCAGGCACGAAAGTCAAAGTGTCAGAGATGCTCAGGGGTGCTGCTATCTGTTTCCTTCTGCAGGCTCTACAGCCACTACTTCAGCTGAAGAGAAGGCTGGTTTCTGTATTCCCAGATGGAAAATTTTCTGTCATGCTAATTAAATAGTGTGAATGGCTCCAGGTTACAGCAAGTCACATATCACTCACAGTCTATTGTTGATTGTTTTTATTGTTTAGCTGTAGCTGCTTGAAAATCCATGTGTCTAAGATGCAACACCTTTTGGAAGATCCTTTTGCAACAACAGTTGTACTTACAACTTCAAGTGAGTAATGCTGTGCCTCTTTACATCCTTGGCCAAAATCAGAGAAAAAGGATGAAATTATTTTATGAAATTGTACAGCAGAACAGGGAAAGAGCTCAATCCCTCCCAGCAGCCTCCCACTTCCCCTGTCTCCTGGACCAGCTTGAGGACAAGCTGGGTGACTACAGGCTTGCTGGAGTGCATTTGTTTGCTCTGTCTTGTCAGGAATTTAATTTCACAACATGACAAGCTACCAACACAAGCATGTCATTGCAATTTAACATGCATTTTGTTGGCATGTTCTATATCTCATTAAAGTCTCATCTCCTCAGCCAATACCGTATGCTACTCATCTGCAGCAAAGCTCTTAAATGTAATGAAAAAGGTATAACTGCAATTGAGAAATGAACTGTTGACCAGCACCCTAGAGATATCCCAATTCTACTACACCACTGAAAGCAACAATATTGCAAGAGCAAACCTCTAACATCATTGTCTTACAGAAAAAATATTTGGTTTAGAGATGCTCCTCAGTTATTTCAGTGTTGTTAGAGGATTCTCAGACCACCAGACAGACTTGTGTCACTGTTAGGGCAAAGCTAAATTTCTAAGTCTGCTTTTTTTTGACTGAGAAGAAAGTTATACCACTCTGAACATCTCTGTTTTCAAAAATACTAATTAAATTTAAAATATTCTGAAAGCAGTTTGAGACCATTAAGCCACCTTTGAAATCTGTTAATAGGTTTTATTTCTCCTGGACTTTTATTGCTTTTGAGTGACGATAAGAATTTGTTTTTCTGACAATGGGCAAATACACAGATCATTTTTAAAAACAGATACTTTTAAAGGACTAATCTATTGGTCATTAGAAGTTTTATTTAGTCATTATAAATTATACCTAGTCATTAGAAAACAAAAATAAAAGAGCTAGTGGTGATAGAGATTAATCAGGTTCTGTCCTCAGACGTGTGAAGACAATGATGATAAATCAATGTGAAAAGCAACTGGATTAGGTAACAAACCAAGTTTAGACACAGGACCAGGAGGATAGACTACTCAGAATGACTGCTGATAATGCAAATGTCTGTCACTTTGCTGTTAGGAGCACTCACCTGCCCCAGGACCTGGTTTGATCCTGGGCTGGCTTCAGCCCCCCGACCTGAAAGACAAATCTTTGTGGGTCACTGTCAGTAGGAGTTCCAATTAAACAAAGGCAGCTTTTACCCCTTCAGTATTAAATACAGCTTCCTGAACCCATGTATCTTGACTGCAGTGCATCGCTAATTAAATCTAAATTAAATTTTACTGAGCAGATTGCCAGGGCCTAATTTTTCGACTGTGATAAATCCAGTTTCCTGATTCTACTACATGTTCACTAAAGACAAAGATCCACTGAAGAACAAATAATTTTGGCCTCTCTTGGTATGTTAGGTTACACCACAAGAATTGAGCTGGTAGCTTTCTTTGGATAGGCAGTATAATGCACATTTATAAGACTAAAAAATAGCTACATATTCAAAATTAAACTTTTCTATGTTTCTTTGGTGACAGCTTCTTTAAAGCACTTCATTTTCCTGCATCTTCCTCTGTCAAAGCTCTATAAATGTGATAATGGTTGCTTTATTAATGGTTGCCTTGGTCTCACTGAAGTTTTTTCTTTCCTTCTATCTGTTAGTATAATCTATCTTTTGCATACCTTCTGTCTGGAAAAAATTGTACAGAATTAGATGGACCTTTATAAAAGAGTACAACTTAATGTTAAGTTTTAATTAAGCAGTCTTTTTAATTCATTATTTTTTATCCTAAGAGGCTCTAAATCATAGTCTGTTTCTGGCTGAATATACATAGATTACTGCCTTATTTTATCTTTATATTTATCTATTCACTTTGAACGAACTTGGATGAAGCTTTAAAAGTTTCTGAGGATCACATATAAATTATTTCTCATGTGCTCCTTTTCTGTAAACACTGAATGGAGTCATTTTGCCAGACAAACCCTGTAAAAACTGATTACCATTTCATTAATCATTGACCACAAATTAGTATTGTGAAAACAAAATGACTGCACTCTTATGAAAATACCACTTTCTCTATAAAATCTGGAAGATGACGGATGATTTTTTGTGCCTCAGTTTCTGAATGCCCAGCTTAAAGCTGAAAGCTGCAGAGCACCAGCTGGAAAACAAGGTTCTCTAGATGTAGTCAATGGATGGGTCTAATTTGTGCAGTGTGGTGGTGAGGAGTGTGGTGATGCTTGCAGTTCCTGTCACAATAAAAGGTCATTTCCCTGGCTTTGCTTATAATTATCAGTCTTCCTTACAGCCTGTCTAAAGCATCTGCCTGTGCTTTGTTCAGGCTGTCAGCTAGTCTGAAATCCTTAAGCAATCTTGACTATTAATAATTAGTATTTAATCTGAATTTATTATATAAAATTATTAAGAAATTTCTATTCCAGATGTCTACACAAAGCTATTTCCCATGAATGATGGTCTCTGAAAAAAAAAAAAAAAAAAGAGTGAATTAATACCACACATCTTTTATAAATAATAAGAAACTGATTCTTAAATAAAGATGCTTACATCTGCCTCTTGCTCCAGATGGTGCAATTTAGCTGCCTATGTTGGTTTTGGTTTTAAACAAATACTTAATCCACCAATTGTCATATCAAGAATTCTCCAGTTCTCACAGCTGAAGCCTAAACTGCATTGCTGCTTTAATTCTCAGAACAGGGAGCTTCTTGTCTCACAGGTCAAAAGTACAAGGAAAAAAAAAATATTCTTAATATTTCAGTGCAGCAGCCACACTTGTAAAATTGCCTGGTACTGTACCCTCCTGTTACTAGCAAAAAATTCCAGCAGCAAACTTAATCTAAAATTCCCACAAGGTCTGACAGTATGTAGGCAGTAGGGCAGACCTGAAGCAACTTTTTTTTTCTCCTTTTCTTCCATATCACCTCATCACTGAGTTTACATTTCTGTTCCAGCCCCTGGGAGCATCAGTTCCACCTTACAGCAAATCCTTCAACATAGCAATGCTGTGTCCTTGCCCTAAAATCTGCCCAGGAGGAGGCAGTGAGCAGGCTGCAGCTCTCTGCCAAGGACAGACAGGTGCTGGATGCTGTTTTCCTGGGAGAACCACAGTGGAATGGCACAGCTCCTCCTGGGAAAACCAGAAAAACCCCAGTGTGTATGGGATGTCCTGCAGGAATATAAAAAGCACAGTATGTATGGTTTGACAAGGTCCTAGCAAAGTTATGGCCCAGATCCACCATATGAGGAGAGTCTGCAGAGATCTTTGGATGAGATTCACCTGTTTGCTGGCATGATAAGCAGAGATATCCCTCTGCTATGCCCTGCTGTGGCAGCATTTTTTGCCTTGAGGCTTTCCTGCCAAATATCATATTTTGAAATAATACTACATTCTAAAGAGTTGTAGAGTTATTCCACTTGGAGTTTTTTAGAATCATACTCTTATAACACCAAATTCTTAGACTGATTTAAAAACATACAGTTGTCTTGAGACTTTCATAATAAAATCAATGTGCAGTTTGAGTGAACTCATTACTAGCTAGATTAAAAACAGAGTAAGTGAATGCTTTTCCAATTATTATGTTAAAAAAGTGATTGGAAATCTCTGATTTAAGAAGCTTGTGGAAATAAATTACGACTGCTTTCCAGTATTTAAATTAAAAACTTGAATTTACTTCACTGAATTTTACTCATGGAGTAATTTTGGAGCCAGAAATAATTAGAAAGGTAAAATTTCAATGAAGATAATTTTTTATTCATTATTTCTTTGTAAGTTTCTTTACTCTTGTTGATGGTTTGGGGTTTTTTTTGTAATTGGTTTCCATTTGATTTCTTTTTTTTTTTGTTTAATTAAGGTAAGGAAAACACTTGGAATAACTAAGCATGATTTGACTTATTTCTTCTTTAGCTAAACTGATAGGTACTTCTATTATGAATCTTTCTCTAAAGATAAAAATCTCTTTAGTCTCATTTGTCCAGGAAAAATTGTGAGGAGGGTAGCTACAGCCACCTAATCTTGAGGGTGTGTGCTGAGTATCCAGAATTTTTTACCATAGTGGACATTTGATCTGATTTTAGCTGCAGCTACTGGCAGAGCTGTTTCAAACAGCAGTAGTCCCATGATCCCTAAAAATAAGCAAATAAAAGCCATGGCACTGTAGGCAACCAGCAAGCAGGAGATTTGGGATCACATTTTAGACTTAGATCTATTCTAAGTAATTTTCCTACAGTTAAAACTTCTACCCAAAACTACTGAAATGCCTTGGTGGAAATCCAGTTATTCCTTGGGCTGATTGTCAGGTGAGAACCATTCCTGCTAAGCAGCTCAGCTCCCTGTTTAAATGAGTAGTGCCAGGTAAGGGAAACTTTAGGAAACACTTCCTGGCCACCTCATGGCTATCAGTATCATTTTTCCACCTTTTTCAGGTGGCTGGCTGCTGGAATGTGGTATTAAAAAGGGAGAACTAACACCTCTGTGAGTGTGAAATGGCAGGAAAGAACATCCCTTGTCAGCTCAGAGGCACCTGCCAACTGCACAAGAGCCCTTCTTGGAAAAGGGCCTGGGTCTGACTAAGCACTAAGTCACAGTTCACGCTGGAGATGTTGGCAGAATTCTTTGCTGTGGGCATCATTTTAACTTCCTGACACTGACAGACACCTGTGCCTGTTTGCCTGGGATAATTAACTCAGAATGCCTAAACCCAAGTCGATAGCCTTAGCAAAACCAGCTTAAATTAAAATCATTCTCTCCCCAAGCTTTTCATACAGCTTAGAAAGAAATGCAGCCTGAGTGTTGCTGTCTCTCTGTGAGATTGAGTCATCATATCAACAAAATAGAGCTACACTTAGCAAAGCACTGCCCTGCTTGGTTCAGGATGTTCATGCAACATCAAGCTATCACCATTTTGTTGATATACAGTTTTTATAGATCTGCTAAGCTATTGCTAAGCTGTCAGTTTAGACTGTTTCCTTTAAAGCTCAAAAGTCTGTGACCAAAAATTACAGGGTTTTTAACTCTCCATTTCCCAACAGACTTTGACAGTGGGTCCCCATCATTTTTTTTTCTGATGCACTTAACGCACTTTCAGACAGATGATATCTGAAGATAGTGCAGTACCAAATCCTTCCCAGGTACAAATAGCCAATTATAATGTAACTGAGGGTTGAATAAATTCTGTACTGACCCTGGAGGTAATAAAGTGATGGCCAAAGGTGGGGGGTTCATTATCTGTATCATTACCACAGCTTATATGACTCTCATGATAATGCCAGCAATTAGTTTGCTCAGATTGTCCATGAGAAATTTCCTGTATGAACCTAGCAAACTACCTTCTCATCACTTTGTTCCAGCTATCCAAGACAGAGACATAAGCACTGTGAATGACCATATATCTGTTGATTATTAGCTTGGACAGACTCAACACCCACACAATAATAAGACATGTCCAAATAAGCATTAGGGTCCAAGGCAGATCAAGCGTGCAGCAATTGTACCTATCAGCCTCATTAGCTAACCCTGGCCATCCTTCATGCTTCACAGAAGTGCTTTCTGCATTTTAAAATATCATTAATGGGGAAAAAACGTGTTTGGGATCTCAAATTATAGCTTCTGTGTAATGTTTTTCTAATGTGTTTCTATGAGCATTGGAACTAGCTGTTCATACATAATTTGGGTTGCATTTCTAAGCCATCAGAACCACTCCTACACAGCACAATACTGTATCAGGTGTGGCTCATGCAAAATAAAAAGTGCAACAGAGAAATGCCTAGAGGCAATTACCTTTAGAAGAAGTTTTATAACTTCCACTGGTTGTCTTTGAACAGCAGAGGATGACTTCCATTTATTCATGTTCCCAGGAACTTCCCAACGTTAGCATCCCTCACAAGATGTGAAAAAGATGAGTACTTCCCTTTAATCCTTGTGCCTTGGTAACTGAGGAGTCACCAGGAGCAGAGGGCATTACTCCATGTAGTTCATGAGACTCCTTGGTAGTGAGAATGGAAAATGATGTCATAATTGATGAAGAGACAGCAATCACTTTTCATTTTTGAATTCTAATTTTTGACACCTAGCTTTTCTTCACAACTAAATAAGAAGTAAGCCTATCAAGAAGATGATACAAAATATTAGGAGTGAGGTATATTCAAATACTTTCTTTTTTTCTTTTAGAATGTATTTATCAAGATGACAGAATCCTGACATGTAGCATTCAGGACATTGTGGCCTGAAATGTACAAAAGTAGCATGCAGGGAGATGATTTCTGTATGTATCTTATTGTTATTTCTGTATGTATCTTATTTATAACATAGACACACATATATAAAATACATATATTTATGTGTGCATGCACATGCATGTATATATGCATATATACACACACACACACACACACACACACACACACACACATATATATATAAAAATATACATATATATACACATATATACATCCCCAGATGTTGGATTTTTTTTTTCAGCAGAGCAATAAATTGAGCATATCTGTGCCTTCCAGATCCCAGGCTACTGTTGTAGTTGCCAAGCTACAGATCACCAGAGTTCTCAACTTTCACTGTACTCATTCCAGCTCCTGCAAAACAATATAATGTAATGATGTGAAGGGGAACATTTTTCAACAAAATTTCAGCTACCTTTAGCAGAATTGCTTCTGTATCTTTCTACATGTTGCCATAAAATAAGAGAACCTAAATACAATGGAAAGTGTTTTTCTGACATTACAAGACTGCAAATAGGACAGTGCAGCATAAAGAATGATGCACTAAACCAGAAGTCCTACTATTATTTTAGGTATTATACATGAAAGTAACCCTCCTGGTCTATCTCTGTAAAAATAAACCATTCTACTGCCTGCTTTCAACGTGTGATCCTGCCTTCCTGCCTATTTGAAGGTGCAATTTGGCAGGTTCTGTAAACAGAGATCCTAAGTGTCCATGCTTTATGAGTGCTCTCCTCAAGAGCCAGCTGCAAAAGGAAGAGGAGAGAGGAGCCTGTCAGTGAAAATAGAGTTATGGCTAAATCTGAGATACTCTGTGATATAAGTTACTGAGAAATGAAAACAATCTCGCAGACCATCATTGTGCAGGCCAAATGAGCCATGAGAGATTTGGTGGGTGGAATGAAAGGTAATACACCTCTGTAATAACTCCAGCAGCTTAAGGACAACCTGTGAACTGAAAGTACACACCAGCTCCAGTAAACACAAAGTTTGAATGTCAGGTGAGGGCTAACCTGCTGTCCTTTGAAACAGAAGGTGTGCTTCATCTTTTAGTAAAAGTTTGATCTCCAATAGCAGACTTTAACTTTCAATATAGGACTGTTGCTGATGCTGAAAAATAAAAATACTTCAGGTACATGCAGAAGTATAAAACCACCCTGATTTTCCCCTTTTATTTCTGCTCAATATCTTGCACTATAAAAAACCATCAGGATGCCTTTTTCCTGAAAAAGATTCATTGATGACTCATTATCTCTGCTTAATGTCTACCCCACATACACAGTAACAGAATTCAAATGTTCACTTAAATAGAAACAATAGCATGGACATGTACTGCCAAT
This sequence comes from Haemorhous mexicanus, assembly GCF_027477595.1. Lineage (NCBI taxonomy): Eukaryota > Metazoa > Chordata > Aves > Passeriformes > Fringillidae > Haemorhous > Haemorhous mexicanus. The sequence goes on along the minus strand of NC_082342.1, from coordinate 7,762,956 downwards.
ATCACCCCCCAAAAAAGTTATGTTTGAAAAAATTACTTGCAAAAAAACAACTGCACCTTACTTGCTGGACAGTAAGGTGATGTCCCCAGCTTACTACTCTTACCCCAAGCATGGAAAAAAGTAAAAAATAAAGCATTTTCTAATGCTCTGTTATAAATTAGGAGCTTCCAGACAGCTTAGAAGGGCTTGTTTGCAGGAACTCATCTCTCATAAAAGGCTTGTTGCAGCTCTAGGGAGGAGTAAAATAGCTGCTGATGACATTCAAATCATGATCTGTCTTCTCAGTCATTAATTTTAAATATGATTCATACTCCATTATGCTGTGGAAACCAAAGAAATTATCCTTTATTGTGTCTAGCCATTTTTCATCACTATGTACTCATAATGACCAATTTTGCTCTTCACTTCGGTATGTGCTTGAAAATGTGCAAAAAATTAACCCAGATATTTACATTTGCCTTTAATTCAGCTTCATAAAGATTTTCCAATGTAAATACATATTTATACAATAAAAAGAATTATTAGCATTCAAAATCTATAAACAACATTAGCCTTTAAATTGCTAAATATTAGGGTTCATAAATTAGAAACAAGTCCAGGTCAAACCTCAGGGAACAAGCACTATTGAGCTTTTTCCTACTTCAACACAAATACATACAAAAATATGCATTTGCATGACTGTCTAAATCTGTGTACATTTTAATAGTTGTTGAAGTTAATTCCAATAACTGATGGGTTTGTAATATTCATACTCTGTTGTAATATCAATGGCATTTTAGTTCTTGCTTTGATTTGGTTTGGGGTTTTGTTTTGAAAAATAGAACACAGAAAAAGATTTTGGCTCACATTTTCAAAAATCCAACCACAATTCTTTGTTTCAGCTACATGGCTTTGGACAAGTAATTTACTCTGTGACTCAAAATCCCACATGTAAGTTGGAAGTTTTCATTATGCATTTCCATACAAAATAGATATGCTGCATAAAGCTGAGGCACCATTTCCTTCATGTTTAATGAGAGGGTGCATCCTCTGCAGCCTCTTAATCTCACCCGAAGCGAGGCAAAGTTTTTCCTCCAAAGCCTGTTTGAGACATTACTCTGCTGGAACTCCCATTGATCTTTATTTCCAGGGGCACAGTAGTGGAATATTATTTTTAATGTGCCTCCCTCCTGCCCAGGTGCACATTCACTGAGGAGCTGCAGCAGGGAGGCACAGAGTAACTCTCCATCACTGCAGAATTACTCCAATAAATGAGATAAAATCACTGGGCTAAGTCTCGCAGCACACAGTCCAGTTTGATAAATATCTGATGGATTAGGAAGAGAACTAAATAATATTTATTAGCACAAGCTACTTATTAAATAGTATTGCAGCATCACAGAACATGCTGAATTGGAAAGGACCCACAAGGATCATCGAGGCCAACTCCTGGTCCTGCTCAGAACCATCCCCAAGAGTCACAACCTGTGCCTGAGAGCTTTGTCCAAACATTTCTGAACTCTCACAGGCTTGGGGCTGTGACCACTGCCCTGGGAGCCCGTAGGCAGGGAATAGCATTCAGCATCAGAGACAATGTCATTTTCATTCCTTCATGTCCAGCCTAAGGATTCATCAGAGGTTCCTGGTTTATAACAAAAAACAAACTACAAAAAAGCTTCATTGCTCTTAAAATAATATTGATTATTGCAGGACATAATGAAGCTTGCATCTCCTAAATTTGTTTTTTTCCTAGAGTAAGGAGAATTAGGAATTACCTCTACCAGTGAGGGATAGTAAATGATATTATGCAGCTCATACAGCTTGTCACATGTGCAGCAAATCCCACACCTCCCACAATTACAAGCTTCAAAGAGGGCATTTTCAGCCTAATCACTAAGATTCAACGTTAAATTAGGTTATTGATGGATTGAAAGTAAATATGAGATTTGGAGAGGGGAAGCCAGCACTGCAAAAACCTTAAAAGTGCTACCAGAAAAGAGGGATGATGTATTCAAGTGCAAGGTGTCTGTGACAAGGTGTTGGCAGCAAGGGGGCTGCAGGGGTGACATCTGTGAGAGACTTCAGGAGCTGCCCTGTCCTAGACACAGCCAAATCCACAATGGATGTGCCATTGGACATCAGCTGAACAGGTGGCGCTGCTGGGAAAACATAGTTAAGAAAGATGAAAAAATGCTGGATAAGCAGAAAAGGTATCAAAAAACAGTGTGAGAAAGAGCCCTGAGAGCACCAAGGTGAGAGGAGGAGGAGGAAGAAGAGGTGCTCCAGATGCTGAAGCAGCCTCTGGAGCAGATAACCACACTGCAGCCATGGAGGACTGTGTGGTGGAGCAGGCAGATGGGACCTGAAGCAAATGTGGCCTGAAGGAACTTTTTCCTGAAAGTTTGTCCTGATTTTTCCTGAAGGTTTATCCCCAAGGTCTGGGGTCTGTGGGAAGGACCCACACTGGAGCTGGGAAAAATTGTGAGGAGTAAGGAGTGGCAGAAAGGAGTTATTATGGAAGGACCACAACCTCCATTCCCCAATCCCTCAATCTTGGAAAATCTACATCAATTCTGAGTGTGAAAAATACACAGAAACAGCATTAATCCAAAGAGTGACATCTGTAGGACCAGGTAAGGGAGCTCATGAAAAAAGGCAGGAATTCTCCAAGTCATTATAAAAATAATTTAATTAGCCTTCTCTCTATTCAGCTTTTTCAAAATGTATTTGGCAAGATCCCTCTTTGGCAATTAAGTGATTCTAAGCCATTAATAGTTTCAAAGTTTCATTGCCAGGGGAAAGAGATAATAAAATATGACAAAGGAGATCTTCTTGAGAGAAAAGTATTGGTGGAACTGTGGAAAAGGCAGGAGTTGTGACAATATGGCATTTGGCATAATTTTTAAGTTGCTGCTTTAAGTTCAAAATTACTAAATAAAGCAAGTAGTTTAATAATTCAGTTTAAAATTTGCCACTTCTTCACGAATGATGGATTCTGTCATTTAACCATTATATGGTTTATTTTGAGAAATGGAAAACAAGCAACTGAAATAGCTTGAAATACTGAAATTTTGAAGCAAAACTAAGTTACAATTTCATTCCAAGAATGTTTCCATACTATTGAGATTTTTCTCCTTGATTTTCTTTCTGTGTATATATATATTTGTTCTCTCACATGTATTTGATTCACTTAAATTCAGTGCTGCAGCTTATCATTAAAGCTTCAGTGGGCTTAGGTATTTGCAGTTCTTCTGACAGTAATTTTAAGAACAGAAGGCTACTGTGTGAGGTTGCCTGGTTTGTTAGAAAATAAGATGAAGGACCAAAGAATTAGTTTGGATGGTCTGCAATACCAAGGGCAGCATCCTGATAGCTGGAAGTGCATTAATGACCATAAGAAGCAACCAGAAATACAGAGAAGGAGAGCAGAAATTAACAGCCAGCATAATTTCAGCAAAGTTAAACAAGCAGGCAATTCAATAGAAAAGCTGAGTTTTGTTCAGCTTCCTCTGCATTATTATAGATTACACTCATTTATATCAGAAGACAACTAATCCATACTGTATTTTCCTAATGGAAATGCAAAGGCATTGAGTATTGGCTACCTGATAAAGCAAAAGAAAGGTAAACTCATAAAATTTTCTATGACAATTGCTCTCACGAGTTTTCATAATGCAAGCCAGTCACAATAATTACTTCCCATATCAATTTTTCACTTACCCTTGCTGCATTCCTCAGAATTTTGCTTAAAAAAAAAACATTTGCAGAATTTTAAGGAAAATATCGAAGTTGTTGTTGAATTTGTCTTGAATAAATAATCCATATCCTCACTTGAAATTGTTCCCATTTTGACCTCCTACTTGTCAGAGAATAAGAAATAATCAGACAAGCAATCTGTGCTGCCTAATTAATTAGTTAGAATATAAAAGTTCCCCATACTTTGTTCTTGTGTTGTGACATCTAACTTGCTTAAAGTCAAAAATCTTGACCACCCCTGGACATTTTGTGCACTAAATCAATTAAAATACTACTAGAACAAGCCACAGCTTGTAGAAACAAGACAATTTAAGTGCTGAGTAAAATTTCTGAACTGGAGAACAATATGAAAATTTTGTTTATCTGTTCTCATAATTCTTTCAAGAGGTAGATTTCAGGATTGCAAAACATCCAATGTATGTATAGCCACTTCCACCTCACCTGTTTTTAATCTTGTCTCAAAATCAGTGACAGAATTGAAAGGAACACTGAGGCAACACATCATGAACCAATACATGAAATTTAATGTCCTAAAGATATTTCAGCATGCCTGAACAATAAAACAGTGATTTAATTATAACACCTATGACTATTAAGTTATTTATGTTGCAGATATTTCCTGTGATTCTTTACAAAGCTTTAAACAACCTAAATTTAATAATCTCAGTTTATTAATTTTGTAGTCTAAGTAATTACTTTTTTTTTAATAACTGAGATGACTGATGCTAAGAAATTAAAACGAATTATATAGAAGTGAATGTATGAGGCAATTCAGCTATTGAAAATGCCTTAGTACTGTTAGCAGTTAAAGCCCACTTCTCTCAAGTGTTTCACATGTATTTCCAGAATTATTTTGAGTACTTTGCCCAATTAAAAATAATGCAGAAATTTTTCTCAGAAGCAGCTCAGGAAAAGATGTTTGGATAGTCATTCACTAAGTGTAAGCTAGGATTATGTCAGACCAGAAGGGCATGTGCTGCAAAAATTTTGATGTACATAACCTGACATAAACGGGGCTTCAAATCCCAGGAAATCAACCAGAGCCACATTTTGCACATGGTCACATTCAGTAGATTACATAAGAAAAACATAGAACAGAATATATATATATATAATGTAATATACTAAATATACCCATGACAAATTTCTTGTATTTTTATTCTTTCCTTTTATACTGATCTTCAATAATGACTACTTTTGAAACAATATTTAATTTATACATCTTCATAAAACCATGCTACCAATTTGAAATGGTTTTTGAAAAAACTTCTAAGGTAACACTATTTTAACCTTGAGCTGGCCCTGCTCCTGTTCATTGCATACTCAGCTTTGGCCTAATCCTATCTACTTTTGCATTTATGAAAGTTTATCTGTGTCAACAAGGCAAAAACAGAGCTTTAGTTCTTTAGCTTTATATGCCTTACTAACAAAAAAAAACCAAAACACCAACCCCTCCAAACCAGGACAAAACCCAAACAAATCAAAAATCAAATATACAAAAACTACCCAAATAAAGAAGCTGTCAAATTCTCTGCACCTAGGCTATTTCTCTTGCTTTTATTACAGGGTAGTGGAAATCCTTTAAATTGCTAGAATGTTTTTTCTCAGTGAAAACATTATATACAATCTTGGAAAAAAAAATCCCATGAGAGGAAAAAAGAACCCTTTTTTTTTTTTTTTAAGGGAAAAATATGTTGCTGCAGTTGATGTTATTTGCAATTTATTTTAGCCCCTAGAAAAGGGCTTAAGCTGACTTCAAAACTCTTCTGTACCTTGCATGCACTGAGGCCATATAGAACCTACCACAGTGGTGCTAAATGAAAGCAATTTCGTCTGGGTTTTCATGCTGTGTGTTCCTCTTGGATTTCTTGAGAACCAAGGCTCTTCTAGCCTGGGAAAAGAGAGAAGCCACACTTGCCTTGAAGGCTGACCTAGAACAGAGGCCACACAAAGTTAAAGTAGGGATTTATTGGAAGGCCTCAATGGATTCACCTTGGGCAGCACAAGAGCCCAGCCAGGGCTACACCCAAAATGGTCACAAAAATGGATGACTGGTCACAGGGTCTCTCACTTTTATAAGTTCTGGTCCACTTGCATATTGGAGTTAATTGTCCAATTACAGCTTTAGCCCATGACGTCCCATCCTTCTTGTTTTTCTGTCTTCAGTCCACTTGCTTCTGCTCTTTGGACTGAAATATCTATCATTTGTCCTTGGTCCCCAGCTAGAGAAGGTTTTGTTTTATCTGCCTACTCTGTGAAGAGAGCTCACCATACCTTAACAGGAAGCTCAGAACTGCACACTAAAGCAGCACAGAACCTGAAAATATAAGAGGTAAAACCTGAGGCATCAGCACTGGAGCACACATTAGCTGGCAGCCCCATGGACATCAGACTGGGGAGAGGGGAATTTCCAGATAAAAACAACATAAATATGTAGTTTGCTGAGTGGGAAGCTTACTGTACAAGGAGTTTTTTCTAAGCTATTTCTAAGGTTCTCTCCTTTTAACAGGGTGTTGAAGGGTCACAGCATAAAGAAATTAAGATCAAGTTGTTGGTTTCTGATGAATCTCCTACACACTAAGAAATCAGAGTCATTTTCTGTGGATATTTGGGGTGTATATCCGCAAATTTTCTTACCAGGCTACTCAGTTTTAAAGGAGATATCAGTTAAACAAAATTTAACTACCCATAAATGTATATTTTGACCCATTAAAAGGAGCCCTTATAAGTTTTGCTACATGACAGAGCCTGTAGAACTAAAGTTTCTGGGTTTTGTATGTGCCTGGCATATTTGCTGCACTGTTATTGCAAATCCTATGGATCACTGGATCAATCCCAACTCCCATGCCAGTCTATTACCTTCTGCTGGAAACAACTGGCATATTCTGACCTTCTTAAATACTGATGAAAGTCCCACTTACCCTTTCTCCCTACACAAATAGACTCCTGTGCAGCAGAATGACAACACCATAAAGGTCTGTATATGCATACATATGGATTTAAATGTAATCTCTATAAAAGCAGTAGAGCATTTGCCTTTATTCAGTTTTAAGCAGAAATTCAATAATAAAGTTGCAAATATCTGTGTATTGCTCTTGGCAGTACTAAAAAAAAGTCATTTGGATTAAACATTTTCAAGCAGAACATTTTATAACTTAAATAATATTATTTTTATTCAAGATCCCGTTTGCTTTAATGCAATTTGTCTGAGATCAAGTACTAATTTCTGTTCCAGGCATAGCCTTGGGAAGATAAAAATATTAAATACAATTCTTTGTGGGTATTAAAAAATCATCTTGCCTTACTTAGATTATCACCACCAGTGAGGTCTAGGTACCGATAGCATTTATAATAATATGTATGAGAAAAATACCAAAAGTGTTATGTAAGAGGCTATACTATATTCTAGATAGGTAGCTATTGAATTGTAGCCAGAATAGCAAAATATTTTCAGGTTCTCATTTTCTTAACTGTTGGATTCTTTTGGTAAAATAAATTGTTTTCTTACATCTAAAAAATCTTTGCAGTAACTGTTAAATCAGAAGTTTAATTAAAGTTGCTAAACTGAAAAGCTCTACTAATTGACAGTGTTAAACACAGAGTAGTCCAAAAGTATGAATGAGGAGTAAATTACAGATGAAAGGACTGACAAGTAAGGAACCCATATGGGTAGTTTGATATTTACAAATTGGATCTTAATATAATATGTAATTTTGCCTTCATTTTTATCTTTATTGCCTCCATGTGATGTGAAAGTAGTGCCTGAATTCTCACTCTGCCAAATGCAAGCCAAATACCTTCTGCAGAATATTTTTTTGACAAATTTAAACAAAACCTGCTGAAAACTGGTCTCAAATTCCCACCTTCTGTTTAACACTCTGTTCAACATTTATAGTTCTCTAGTGAAACTTAACAGCAAAAAGAGTATTGGTAATTCTTTCTTCTAGTCTATCAAACTCTGGGTTTCCTCTACAGAGTGAAAATGCCACGTTTTTTGCACAGTTTCTAAGCATATTAAACTTCATGTCTTCTTTGAGTTGCCTGTTTGCTTCTGATTGCTAAAATGCCAAACTGATTTTTAATTGCAGCTTTCAAAATTAGAAATGGTAAGTAGAAAAATAAGGGAAACAAATAATCTATTGAAGAAAGCTGAGGGCAGTTCTAAAGTTCAAGAAGCTTTTCAAAAAGGCAGAATGAATGTTATCTATGTGAGAAATGCTTATTCTGGGTGTCTGCACTTGAACCTTGTGGAGTTTAGCTGGAAGAGTTAAGAACCATGCTCAGAAAACTGTAGGAAGAAAATAATATGGGGAAAGGTTAAAATCTTAACATTAAATTATGGGCTTTACTAAAAATTACGGTATATTTTTTATATGATCATGAATAATTGACTACTACAGCAGGTAGTAAAACAAAAATGAAAAGACTTGTTTCATCTGTCAACACCTGGTTGCACCCGAGCTCTGCAAAAAAATCATATTTGTCTTTGAACTGAGTTAAATTGCTGTGTGAAATAAACCAGTTTTGCTTTCAAAGTCTCTGTTCTATAGATAAAAGTATTGTATTAAGGCCAGTTTGCTTTGTTCAATGGTATAGAAAAATTTAGTCCAAATCTCAGACTCACCCTCAACTTTCATGATCTCTTCTATTGTTTGTTTTTTTTTCTTTAAATTGCATATTTTCATTATTAAAATAATCCAACACATATATGATTACAAAAGTGCAATATGGTCCTTAAACCATATGAGTAAATCTTTTAGGAGTTGTAGTTTAGATTAGTTCTACTCTGGAAAAAAAATTTTCTGGAAAAATACTGCATTAGTGTCGTCATCAACAGCAATTACATTGATTTCTTTTGTTAAGTCTTTAAAATATCTGTTGCTTTTTCTTCCCCTTCCAAAATTGACTAAATAGATGAAGCAAAAGAGAACAAAGTATCTAACGTTCTAAAGAACCTTGAAAATCTCAGTTGGTGTTCCTCAAAATCATTAGATGCCTAAATTCTTTAAGGGATCTGAATAATTCTTTCTACAAACATCTATAACTGATTTGATGTGTAGCAATAGTTTCAGTGCAGTTTCTATATAAAGCTGTTTTCATAAGCACACTTGGCCAAAGATCTGACTTTCAAATCTCCTGCATTTTTAAAAGGTTCCTCGACTTTCTTGTTGTGAAATTGTTACAAAGAAGCTTGTACTAGTGAAACTCATTTTTCCATTGGCTGGAAAATAACCCTACACTGGTATTAGGCATATTCATTCCACTGAGCATATTTCTTATTTCTATTACTGAAGCCATAATCAAGATCTTGTCTTTCAATAAATATTCAGAAAACAAGAATGATTTTTTTCCCCTGTGCATCACATATACATGTGTGTATATATAATACACCTTATTAAAAAATTATATACTTTATATAAAATTATACACCTTCTATAAAGTATACTTTTCCTTTTCATTCCTAATCAGCCAACCAAAGTCTGGCCTGTAGTTTTGTAACATTATGATATCACGAAGATTTTCACAGAACGAAAAAAATTGAACCTGTTTGACTTTACACATAATGGTATTATGGTATTATTACAATATATGCATCAAACATATATACGTCATAGTATCATACCAGACTTGCAGTAGGAATTAATTGTGAAAATGCAAAATATTTTCCGAAAAACCCAGTATTTCTATGTTTGCAGGATTTAGTTCAAATGACTCTAGCTTTGGCTTCTATGAATCTTATTAGTAAATCCTGGTCTTTGAAGAATTGTCCTGCATCCTTTGATTGGACTTGACTTGCTTAGGCTTTGAAAGTATCATCTTTTCTGCTAGCTGCAAAAACTGATGCTAAGGTTTAAAGAGCAGAACTCTAGCAGAGATGAAGAGGAAAGTAGAGAGAGAAGCCAGTTGAATCTTTCTTTATTTTGGATACAAACAAATATTGAAGGAGCTGCGTGAAACAGCTCCAAATAAATGTATCTTAAGGTCTATTTCAGATTATGAAGTACTCCACTCTGTTGTTTCCTGTGATGCTCTGAAAATACAAAAAAATGAAGATTTGGTGAAGATGACAAGTACGTCCTGCGAATAAGTAGCTCTCTCAGAGCACTGCCAAGATCTAAAAATGGCCAGATTGTGGAAGCTGCAGGCTGTCTGCTTTGTAGATGACAGGTATCCTGAAGAGAACAAAGTCAAACACTGCACCACATGTAGGCCAGAGATATGACATTGCTGCAGATACTGAGCACATTTTGTGACTCTGACAACTGCAGTGATAGCAGACCTGAGAACAGAAATTATAGATGTGTATGTGCATTTGTTTCAGGGAAAATTTTCAGCAATATTCACTTAACAAGGTGATAATTCAACTTACTGTAGAGGTCTCTCTTCTCCATTTTACAAATATCTCATAATTATATGTTTGCATATTTTTTCTTACCAAGTATATGACACATAAATGTGAGTAACAATTTATTAATTTTTGTTCAGTAGAACTAAAAAGTTCGAGTTTTGCTGCTCAAAAAATAACCCCCCAAATGGAAAAATATTAAATATCTTTATAAACTGCAGCATAAAAAATAATCTTTATGACAGAAGGTATTTCTAGCCAAAACCTTTTCCCAAACCTTTTGAGAAATAGTTTTGTAAAAAACAAAATATTAGGAAGTGATAGGACAGTGTAATCAAAATGCTCCCAGTCCTTTGTGATCATACTGATTGAACAGAGAGGATGATCAGCATCCAAGAATTAATAAAGGAAGCTAAAGAATAAAACAAGGAGTTATTATGCCTTGCTGCTTTCACATTATTTATTGTTGGAATCAAGAGAAAGATAATCATAAATGGGCATAACCCATTTTGAGTGACCTTCATTTTGCTGATGACATTAATCAGCAAAAGAAATACATGGTTTTGTTAAAAAGGCAAAAATAATGCACACCTGTTAATATTCCAGCTATATTTTTTATAAACTTCAAGTCTTTTTACTTATCTAGAAAATGAAAGGCGCTGTAGTAGTGACATCAGACATATGGTGATCTTGAGGAACAAATATCCTTCAAAAACTTGAAATACTTTTGGCTGCAGAAGCATGATCAACACTGACATAATAATGGCAATTTCCAATGCCCTCTCTCCTTTAGAAATATTTCTGAAACACCACAACAGCAAGGAACTTTTCTAGAATGCACTGCTCTTATCAGGAAGGTTCTTCCAATAAATTGAAAAGAATTGTCACTGTTTTCTAGAAGCCTAAGGAGTGCAGACAAGCTGAGCACATCAGAGGTGAAACTTGAACACAGTTATATGGCAATTTCCACAACAGCTTCAGCCTAAAAAAGAAAATTATAGGGGAGCTGACTGAAATCAGATATAAAAGTAAGGAAAAAGCCTTCATCATCACCAGTAAGATCAAAAATCCAAGCCCAGAATACCCAGTGACATGTGATGCATAGTTTTGATGGAACACAAAGTGTAAGCACAGACATTTTGGGAGCATTGCATAACTTTCTGTTTTCAACAGGATAAAAAGAGGTCACTCCAGTGTGGATTACATTTTTACTTCTGACTATTGGTTGATCTTTCCTTATAATCTGAATAAGAACAGAGATTAAAAAAAAATAACACTTCTAATATCACAAATAAAAGGTGATATTTACTAAATGCATGTAATAAGAACTGCAGAGTAAAATGGTTATTTTCCAGTGTGAAATTGTCAACAGGATTTTGGAAACTGTTTACTCAAGTAGTCAATAGAAAATCAAATATTACCATGGCAACTATCACCTTACAGATGCAGTAATTTGTATACTCTTAACATAGACTTTTTAATTGTCATTTAATTTAAAAGTCACTTCAGGATTTTGTCCTCTCTCAGAAAAAACCTTCAAACAAGAACTGAAGGCATTAATTATATTAATGTTTTATGCAATTAAGGCTGCCATCTTGCTAGAGTGTACAAACTCAACATCTAATGCTTTCCTAATCTTTGGGTTGAAGAGTCAGAATTGAGTTGGACGTGGCAGAGATGCCGCAGTTCTGGACCACTGGCAGTGAAGTTTTTGGTCCTTTGGAGCACTCTGATCTTGTGAGAGGTTTCAAGGCATGCACACAGCAACTCACAGGGTGTGAGGGAGACTGAGGCCATTCTGGCCCTTTTGAAGGTAGCCCATCTCATCTTCTATACTACAGAATCATAGAATGGTTTGGGTTGAAAGAGATTTGAAAAATAATTCAGTTCCAACTCCCCTGTCATGGGCAGGGGCACTTTCCTCTAGACCAGGCTGCTCAGAGCTCCATCCAACCTGGCCTTGAACACTGCCAGAAATGAGGCATCCACAGCTTCTCTGGGCAACTTGGGATTCTCCTGTGGGTCAAGATGTATCTCTAACAGTCTTAACATCACGGTCCTTGTTACTAGATTTAGAGCCAGAATATCTTTGATTCTCTCCATGTTTCAATCTAACAGTTACTTTTCCTTGTTCACATTTACGACTACAACACTCCCTGAAAGCTCTCTACAAAGTGTTCCTAGCTTGAGATCATTAACTTCCTGCTTCATGTCTTCTTAAAGGGCTTCCTGACTTACCTTCTTTCAATATCCCAGCTGTGCTGAGGTTGTCACCTGCTCCAGCCAGTCACAACAATGTGCAGCACTTGCTTGGTTCAGGTTTCAGCTTCTAAGGAACGAGAGTAAGATCCTCAGGTCTTGGGTGCATGGGGAACAACTTGCACTACCTTATATATAAACTACAAGAGGAATGCACAACTTTAAAAAAAACCAAAAAAACCCACAAAACCAGAATGGATAACAGGCAAGTTAAAAGCCATTCATGAAGAAGAAGTGGATGATTTATACCAGGGTTCTATCTGTTTGCCATCTAAATCAACAGGAGAACTGTAATTGGTACACAAAGGAAAGAGAAACAGTTCTGAGAATTACAAAAGGGTAACAAAGGAAAAGAGAAAAAATATATCATTAAAAAAATCTCATTTTAATAAGAATGTGCAAAGTTCTGGAAACAGAATTGGGCTTTTGGCAGGGAAGTCAGCAAGCTGAATTTAAATGGTAATTTTGATCAGTAGTGCAGAATGCATTAGGCAATGAAGGTTAGATACAATTTTTTGTAGCAACTGTCCTGTCAAATGGTGTTAATTATATCCTAATTAGTTTACAACCCTGTAGCTAGTCCATCTTACAAACAATTCGCTGAGAGGTTTTCTTAGCCTAGCATTTGATATGAACACAATAATTTCTATCTTTTCTTCCTCCCATCCCTTTCATTTCTTTCCCTATTTGCAGCTTAGGAACAAAACCTAAAGGGTAAAAACGTCCTGAGTACATAAATGACATAAAAGAACACGACTTACCAAATGGTAGCCTTTTTCTCCAAGCCAAGTTAGCACTATTATTTCTCAGATCACAGCATCTGTGATTGATGTGTATTATACGAGTACATTTTGTGCAGGTATCAGTTAAATTTTATAGTGCTAATAATGGAAAAAAATCTGATTCAGTACTTTGTGTGGGTCTGAGAGACATGAAGAACAGCATAATATTATTAAAGATAAATTAATCTCTTCCATTGTTCTATCATCAATTGTCCATTGATATTTCAAATTCACAGAGTCAACATTTTAATGGTATTGTGCTGTGTTGTACAACAGCTTTTGGGCATTATTTACAGAGAGAAACATTTCTGGAAACACATATAAGACATCACAAAATAAACTTTCAGAAGCAATTGCTTTAGGCTGAAATCTGACACAGGGAAATAAACTTATCCACAGTAAAACAAATTTAGTAGGCATTTCACTCAGGATAAATTTGGCCTTCTGTTTTAAGATCAGAGCAAGAGTTATTTTAACTTAAAAATTAAATACAGCTCTTGACAGGATATTCTGGGTGAGAATACAGAAAAAACTAACTTCCTCTCAAACCACGACACTTGTGATGACCTCTTTTGCCAAAGCAGACTCAAAAGAGAATGGGCACTACCTGTGATGTGCCAACTGCTGATGCTGTAAGCAAAGACTAAGTACAAAGCAGTCATAAACTTCCAGAGTCAAGGTCACAATTTAATTTGTGTTCAGAACTGACTGGCACCATCACAAGCACACACTCTCATATCAAGTGATTTAAAAATATATTGTTCTGATCAAGAGAAAAAGTAGAAGAGAATTAACAAAACCATGGCAGGAGAATGTCTTTTAAAGCTAATGATAATTATTCAAATATATTTTGGGACAGAGATAAAAATAAAACATGGTCACAATTGCTGATGAAATTTTGTAATTACAAGTTCTTCATCTTCCTTAGAAGACTTTTCCTGATATATCCTGAGGTATCGTTTGTGGTTTTATTCAATGAGATCCCATTAACAACTCACAATCAGCCTGGATCACAGTACATCCTTTATAGCTGCAAATCATGCTAGTGAGTCAGGGCTGCCTACAAAACAGAAATCCAGATTTAAACCAGTCCTCTTGCCTGTTGGTTATTGCCAACAATTTCACCAAAATATTTGTGATTGCAGTTGATATTGATATAAAGAACAAAGAACTTGTGGTTTCTCTAATTAACAAACTGATTTTGTGTCGATTCACTAATATATACAGTGAAACCCATTGTGCATCTCTTAGCTGCAATAAGTTCTTAAAAAAATAATTCCCTCATCTTTACTTTGTTTTAGTGACCTCTCTCCTAAAAAGATAAGTGAACCAATAGAGTTAAGATCTTGATGGATGCGTACTTTCATTTTTCCTTGTGTTAGAATAAAATTTTGGATTTCTTAATTCTTTTTTTATACTCTTTGCAAAATATTACAGGTCATAAATAGCCAGTAAATTCCATTTACAACAACTCCAACTACATTATACACTGTAGCAGCTTCCTTGGAATTCTGCAATCTGCAATGTCAATAACATCTAAATTAAGATGTTTAATCTGATTAGGGGTAGATTAAGAAAGCACTGACATGACAGAATTAGTCTAGACTCCTAATTATCCATGGATTATGGCATTTGTCTTTCCAAATTAGAATTATGAGTGAAAGTGAATATTTTAAAGGAACAGGTAAGTACTAGGCAAAGCAGAGTTGCACTGCATAGTATTATCACCTCCAAGTATCCTTCTATGATAGTAAAATAATGCTACAGGCTCAGTCAAATCACTGTTAAACAGTGGGAAGGCAGGTATGGTCAAATTAGGATTTTAAACAGGGCTTGGAGGAAGAAGCACACAAGTCTTATCAGCAGTGAAGTGACTCCAAGAGGCAATAATAACAAGAATATGAGGTTTATCACAAATTTTTCTATATTTCTCTCTGCTACTTAAAGGGTTTATTATGCCCTTCCCTCCCCACCCTACCCCACCCAGAAGAAATGAAAGCATTATCAGAGAAGTTTAAATCTTATGTTGTTATGTTTTGCCATTCTTCAAATCTAGCATTGATTATCATTACCTCTTTCCTAGATGCAAACCTGTTCAGAAGATCCTTTTTTTTAAGAAGGTAATCCCAGATTACTGAACATTTGAAGTGAAAGAATCCCATGCTATATATAAGGCTTGTTAAACTGGAGCTCAGATTATCTCCCAGGTAGCAAAAGGGTTGTAATTATATAGTCCATAGTGTAAAATTAAGTGAAACCCTGAAGACAATTATTAATCTGTTAGGAGAGAATTCTTATTCCTATTCTATTTACTGAAGTCACAATAAGGATTACAACAGTATGAACTTTTCTTATGTAAAATAGTGAAAAATACTAAGTTATGCCATTTAACACAATGAATGTATCAATAAAAGTCCTGCTGTGGAGAAAAAAAAACAGTCTATAACTAATTCTGCTCCTGCTTGGCTCAAGCATGCTCTCTTTGTTTTTTTGTTTTTTTTTTTTGGCTGTGTATAAATGTGCACTGGCAAGTGCTCATCTTTTGCAGACTGAAAATCAAAAAGACAATTTCTACCCTGAAATAAAAATAAACCATATATTCTATTCCAGATTTGGCAGTGTTCCCCATAAGAGGATATAAAAAATTGGGAGTGGTATAAGCCACTTGCCACAAATCATCTTGCATGCTCAAATGTCAAGTTATATTTTACATGAGTCACTAACTATCTGGATTTCTTTGGTAATGTTTTTCTCCACTTGGATTTGCATCCCAAGTCCATGCAATTTTTCTTCTACTGCATGGGAAACCTTCACTCTCTCGTGCAAACTCTATGGGAAAAGCTATTAAACAAATAAACAAACAAACAAAAAAACCCAAAAAAAAAAAAAAAACCTAACAAAAAAATTAGCTGAGAAACCCAATACAAAGATTGGCAAATTTGAGACAATTGTCTCATTTACAATTACTGACACAAGGAAGCTGTGTGCTTAGCTGGATACCAGCTACCCCACTGACACCACTCACACACAAACCTGGGAAACATCCATATTTCCTCAAATATATGTGAAATGCAGACTCCAAGTTTGCAACATTTTACACTTCCCTCTTCCCTGAGTCTCTTAGCTAGTCTGATCCATCTTGCCACCTTGATATTGGCAAGACACCTCTAGTCTGAGTACTTCAGGCACTGAAATACTTGAGCTAACACAAAGTCAGTTCTCCCATTCCTTGATGTGGTTACACAGTGATGCAGGAGTGGGAGGGCTTAGCACCAGACTGTCTCCTTTTGGGACCATTATATGGTGTAATTCATAACAGTGGCCAAAGCTGGTGTGTAACCAGAGAATTAGGTGGTTCCACATGAAGCCTACAATCCCTTCTTTTGCTGCTCCTGAAGGAGCATGGGCGCAGCAGAAAATGTAGGCTCATACTTTGCATGCTTTTTGAATATAATCATTGGCAACATTTAAAATCTGTGACTATTTCTAGCTTGTCAGTAAAGCTCAAAAAAAATGATATAGCCACCTCAGGAGAATGCCTTTATTGTGCTATCTCCTGAACCAAGCAGTTTCAGGTCATTGGGATTCAAGTAATTAAATGCTCGAGCAACCCCTGCGAGTCTAGACAGGAACGCCTGGATACACAATCAAGTACAAAGTGAGCAAGGCAAATGCAGTTCCAACTTCTGCTCCTTGCCATCTGATAGTCAGTTTGGTCATTCTTTACTGCCCACTGGAGATAGTTGCCATTAAAGAGGGAACACTGATGAATCATCTTTACGTCTGGCAGTGCTGTTGGAATAGATCAGACACATTGTCATTTTTTTGCTTCAGCAAACTTAATCCACAGCTCTGGAAAATACTGCTGAAGTTATCCTGGCATAAGACAAAGCTCTTGGATTCTTCAATCAGTTGGCATCTGTGAATTATTTGCCACAGAAGCATAAATGTTGGCAGCATCACTTGATCTGAACTTTGAAGAGCAAGGCTGAGTGTACACTTTCACACTTGTCCTTTAAAGGTTGAGATGCGATTCTAAGGCAGGGAGAGAAAAATAAAACATGAAAATTTTAAAAATGAGATTTTTCAGTAAACTTTTAATTTTCATATGTTTCAAAATATAACATTTTTCCCCAGTGAAAATCATGAGACATTCTACCATAAACAAACATTTTTAGAAAATTCACACAAAAGGAGTTGCATAATTTAAGAATCTTGAATGTGAATTCCTTAAGCTGGGCAACCAAAGATAATTTTGAGCCACTTTTTTGCCTTGAAGTGTGATGAGCAACCAGCCTCTCCACGTGATTTGTTGTGGGAGCCTTGCACCACAGCAAAGCAGACAGATGCCTAATTACAGCCAAGGGCATTCCTCTTCAGGTTACATCTTTAGCAAACCTTGGCCTTTATCCCTTCCTGGAGGTGAGAAATCTTGTCCTTGTCTATATTAGCTTGGAAACATTCACCCTTTCTCTTCTCACTTTTCCTTCCAAGATAAATACATAGAGGTGCTGCTAGGTAAAGCAAATTGTCTTTTTAAAAGTATATATATATGCTGCAGCAAAGTAATATATGGCTCATATGTTATTTATATCAGTTATCATTAGGATTATGTGCACACTACAGAATGTTTCAAGGCAAACCTTCCTTTTCTCATAGAGATTGTTACAGTTTAAGGAAATTGCAAAATATTATTTCTCATATCCCAGTCTTCCCAGTAATCTGGAGACAGGTATAAACAGGACAAATTTAGCCTCTGTGAACACCTCTTCTGGTGCTGATTAACAGATACTTGCTGATCTAACATTCAGTAAATACCAAGGTTTTTGCACTACTGTTTTCTGGTGGTTGTTTTTTTTTTTTTTTTCAAGGTGAAGTATTGTTTCACTGAAAAGTAATCTTTTAGTTAATCTGGGAATTTGCTTCCCAGATTCATCTATGACTCTCCACTAAGTTGGTCATGAATTTAGGAGAGGTTCCAATGTGTGTTTGCACTAAAATAATAAAAATAGAAGTCAAATGAAAATAACTAATTAATGCAAAAAGGCTACATTTCTTCATTATGCCAGGGACTGTAAAATTATAGACTAGGAAGAAATGTTTAGGTGAAAAAAAGGCATTAAATTCACCCTTATGATCCTTATGCTGAATCACTTAGTCAGATCTGGCAAACTAAAACATACAAGTTTACTAAGATAGCAGATAAACACAGATCCCCAAAGTTTAACACTTGTCAGTGTCCTTGTCCTTTTTGAACTCATTTGTATGCAAAAGCCCAGGGAAATGTATGAGAATGTTCACAAGAATTTATGCTTAGCAAAAAAAAAAAAAAAAATCACTTGCTTTAATCTTATTTTCCAATAATTTCAACAGATGTCCCCTACTTCCTGTATAACAATTAGGTATTGATATCTAAACCCTTCTCCTCTCATTAATTGACTTTTAGGCCATACCTCTACTTCAGTCACTTGTCCATGATAAATAATCCTAGTCTTTTAGATCTTTTGTTATATGAAGGTGGATTTGCCTTCCTGTTCTCCACAAGCTGTTTTGAGCTCCAATGCACCATTTGTGAGGTGGGGTAAGTGCAAGAACACAGCATTCAAACTCTTGTACTAGAAATACACAGAGTGGTGTAAATTGAGGATTTTTGACTCCTCAGAAAACTGAGAGCTTCACAGCAGCACAGGTCACTCACAGTGACAGCTTATTTTGAGTTCATCAGGGCTGCAGATACATGCACTTTTGCATCCATGTAAAAAACACACAAAACAACTGGGAATATCTACTGCCTGGCCCTATGTTATCTAATTATTCAGCACACAGCAGAGTGCTTGGTGTCACCATGTTTAACTTTCCAATTCATCCCTTTCTCCAAGGTGAAAATATGCCTGCATATTAAGCACTCTAAATCCCAAACAGAGGACCTGGGGCCTCATCGATAATGAATTTCCATTATAAAACCTAACCTCCTAATGATTTATCATCCAACAAAGACACCTCCTAACAATAATTTCCTGTTTTTCAGGAAGCCCTGTGTTTCAGGGCTAATTTACATAACTAGGTAAATGACACTGACTGTATCACCTGTGTCTGTCACATAGAGGGAGAAATCACTTCCCCCTACAAAAAAAAAAAAACCTATTGACTTTCATTTGCTGCATGATATTTATTCATGGGTCTGCTAATTAATTCTCTTTATTTTACAGCTCCTACCGATTTTATTCTCATGGAAATCTGATTTACCTGTTTATATTAACTAGGATAGCTCTGGAGTTTTTCTTAGAAGTTTCTGTCATACTTAGCACTTTTTTTTCCTTAGCTACTAAGGCTGATACAATGAATATATT